>NC_092335.1:678112500-678412500 GCF_046630445.1 Rutidosis leptorrhynchoides
TAGGCACCCGGTAACAAGCCTTAACGTTCATGTTTTACCCTCTGAAGTACACCAGATCAGGTGTGTTTAAAATAACCTCGAAGTACTAAAGCATCCCATAGTCAGGATGGGGTTTGTCAGGCCCAATAGATCTATCTTTAGGATTCGCGCCTACCGTACATAGACAAGTAGTTTAATGTTACCAAGCTAAGGGTATATTTCTGGTTTAAACCCACATAGAATTAGTTTTAGTACTTGTGTCTATTTCGTAAAACATTTATAAAACAGCGCATGTATTCTCAGCCCAAAAATATATATAAAAAGGGAGTAATGAAACTCACTATACGATATTTTGTAGTAAAATATGCATACGACGGAACTGAACAATGCAAGGTTGGCCTCGGATTCACGAACCTATATCATTTATATATATATATTAACACATATAATGGTAATCGAACATATTTATATAATATTAGTGATATAATTGTTATATTTAATAAATTATAGGTTTTATTAATTAATTAAATATATTTAATTTATATATACTTTTAAAATATTTAATATAGTTATGTTATATGTGTTAAATATATTTTTATGTAACTAATATTTATTTGGTAAAATAATAATAATAATAATAATAATAATAATAATAATAATTCTTAATATGAAAACTACCTCAAAAGAAGCCTTAAAAAGAAAACTATCGCGGACGGGACTCGAACCCAATACCTCTTGCTCACCCTCAAAACACCTTAACCATTCTACCACAACAGTTTTTCTGCATTAAATTGCAACCCATGTATACATATCCCGTTAACCCTGTCTCGGCCCACTACTACAACAGATTACGGAACAATAATTTAAATCAAGTTCTCGGCCCAACATCAAAATAAGCCTCGGCCCACCGTTGAAACCCATTTTATATACTAGCTTACTTAGAATTTTTAATGTCCCAATCAAGCCAAACGAACTATGGATCATTTTAAAAAAATATCACCACAGCCCCACATATCGGTTTGTTAGTAGTCAGAGAAATTGGTTCCTTCTTTTTGTTATTATATATTTTTTTTTACAGCATGAAAGGTAGTGGAGTAGTTATGGAACACTATTAAATGTTGGCCACCTTTTTGTCACTTCAACTAGTTCGACCCACATGCATACAGTGGGGAAATCCTCTTTTGGCCATTCCTTGTATATTATGGATAGTTTATCAACTTCACAGAACGTATAGTAGCTGTATAAACAGGTATGTTTGGCTTCGGTTTTCGCTTGATAGACACAAACTTATAACAGCGGTTATTGCAGCAAAAAGTGACGAATGGTGATCTTTTACGGTTGGATTGATGGTCGTGGAGGTGAGTTCGATCGAATGGCAAAAAGGAGTGGAAGAAAGTATCTAAGATCAAGCGTAGGTGGCAGTAAGGTGGCTCGCGGTGTTGGTGGTCCGATGTTTGATGGTATTTGGTTGTAAGGTGATTAAAAGAATGGTGGCGGTTTATCTAATATAGTCGTGTATATAATTATATATATAGAAGTGGTGGGTTTTGATCCAAAACAGAAACAAATCGAGTTGCAGGTTACGACTTGGTTCTTCATCATTATATATATCATCTTTATTCTTCGTTTCTCAATCATCACTAAGCCGTTATCCTCTCATCACGATATTGGAACAGGAATTAATAGATTATCAAGTAATCACCATTCATCATCTCTTAAATGGGTTTCGATATTCTTGAGTTCTTGGCAATCGAACAGGTGGGTGTGTGTTGATGGGTTCACGAAAAAGAAGCAGCAAAAACAAGAACGTGCGATTTGGGTTGCGAAGATAATGATGAACAGTAGTGGGTTTGGTGGTTCACGATAAAAAAAATATAAACGTAATCGTTGATTTGTGTTACAAGTGTGATTTGAGTTTGTTCATTAACCGAGATATGTGAGCTTGAGGTGGTTTAAGGTTGATAATAAGGTGGCCGATGATAAACTATGGGGGTATGTGACGGTATTAGCGGGTGGTGAGGGTGGTCATTGGTTTGCCAGTGAAGAAAGTAGTTCGTAAAAGTGTTTAGCAAGTTTATAGTGGTTGCGGATGATCGATGGTGTTATGTTCTTAGATGGTGTTTGAGTTCGAAACATGAAAACAGAAATGGATGATGGTTTGATATTGTTGTTAGATGATCAAAAAAGGAGAGATGGGGTTCTTAAAATAAAAAAAAAATAGAAGTGTAATAGATAGATAGTTGATTATAGATGCATATATATAATACATAAAGGTTAAGCTTGTGACACTGAAAGTAATCGAATAATAACACTACATTAGCTATCCATTAACACGTATTATGGCATTTAGTTCACAAAGATTAAACTTAGATTATTAATAATAATATAATAATAATTATAATAATATTAAAAATTAAAAAAACGTGTAACATATAATATAATAATAAATATAAATTAATCAATTGAAAACGATTATGGCACAGTGAATCTCAAATTTCAAATATAAAATAGTATAGCAGCCGTCCCCTTGGATTATTTTTCCGACACCAAGTGTTATATCGTACTTCGTTGTTATTTAGTAGCGGATAAAAGTACTAGGAAAAATCCCAAAATTTTATATTAAATGTCTTTATTTATATCAGTCATTATGGTATAAAATTCGATCATTAATTATGAAACAAAAAGTAACTCACTGTCCACTCCCGATCCCAAGTAAAATATAAAAATATTTTAAAACTTAACAAATAGTTCCTAAATACATTTTTTAAGTCTATAAATCATAGAACTCAGTTTCAGATCATCGTTTATTTTAGAATCATATAAGTTCGAATTTAAATTTCTTAATAACAACCGAAACATCAAACGAGTATTACGATTATTTAATATTTATTTTAATATACATGTATTCATATAAAGATATGTTTTTTTTTAAGTATTAACCATTATAATATCATATTTCATAACAATAACATTTAATATTTCAATTTATACATCCAATTATTATTTATATATATACACACATATCTATTTACAAATAGTTATTCGCGAATCGTCGAGAACAGTCAAAGGTCAATTGAATATATGAAAAAAATTCAAAATTTTTGAGACTTAACCTAACAGATTTCTCTTATCGTGTCAAGACTACAAAATCGTATCGAGAGTTTGGTTTAAAATTAGTCGAAATTTTCCGGGTCGTTACAATTTATGTGTTGGTCAATATTTGTCTAACAAATTAGGTCAAGTCATAGTGTACCACAATCCTAATGCTCGAGACTAATATGTAAAAGTCAACAAAAGTAAATTTGACTCAAAATAATTTCCAAAAATCTATACATGATTAATATATAGTTTAAATATCGTCGTTTTATATTTTTAAATATTTTTAAAAGATTTATTAGAGTAAATAATATAATTTATTTATTAATAAATAAAATTTTATATTATATTTATATAATAAAATATACTTTTATATATATTAAGTAATAAAATTTATAGGGTTCATTTAATATTATAAAGATAATATGATAGGTATTATTAAAGTAAGTTATTACACGTAGTAAAATATGTTTCTATCAAATATTTATTTGATAAAATAATATCTATAATGATAGTAAGTAAAAGTTGTATTATTTTATAATAATAATTATTATTATAAAAATATCAATATTTAGAATTACTAAGATGACATTATGATAAAACGATAATTCTAATTATGATAACTTTAATATTTACGATAATTTTTAATATTATCTTTAAAATAATAATTCTATTTAAAATAATAATAATAATAATAATAATAATGATATTTTATAGTAATAATGACATTTCTATTAAAATGATAATTTTTGTTAAAATGATAGTTTTAATACTAACGATAATTTTAATAATAATAGTAATGATAAAAATAATAAGAAAGATAATTTTATCTAAATCAATATTTTATAATATTTTAATTTCATCATGATACTCTTACCCATTATTTCCTAATCGTTTTGTTTAATAGCTTTTAATCGTCTTTTATATTGTGTTGGTAATAATGATAATAATAGTAATCAAAATAATTAGGTGTTACAAATATTTATTTTAATTACACTAATATTATTAATGATAGTTACTATAACATTATTAACAATAATACTAATAATTACCTTAATGATAATATAGTAATAATAATAATAACAATAACAATAACCATTTTTAAATAATGATATATATATTAATAATGATAATAATAATAATAATACCAATAATAATAATAATAATAATAATAATAATAATAATAATAATAATAATAATAATAATAATAATAATAATAATTGGATAATAATAATACTAATACTAATTATAACTTTAACGATAATAACGATAGTAATAATAAAAAAAAATAACATTTTTTAATGATAAATCCTTTTATTGATAAAGATAATAATAATAATAATAATAATAATAATAATAATAATAATAATAATAATAATAATAATAATAATAATAATAATAATAAGATAAAACTAGAACGACGATAATAACGACGATAATAATAATCATTTTTAATAATAATACAAAAATTCGATGGACTATAACTTCAAATCCCTCAATCTAAATGAAAAGTTCTTAATTTTTCACTAGCTTTCCAACGACATGCATATCTTATACCTTATCTCAGTCGCATATATAACTAATTCAGGATTCAACATAACCTAACTAAAGGCAATATCAAAAGTACAAACATGCATAATCCTATATACTCGAGCACTAGTCAGGGATACACTATTAGTATGTAAAAGTTAAATTATGAGTACTCACGTATCAATATTGAGATTCAATATTGCAGGAAAGGTACGTAGACGCAACGGAGATGATAAACACTATATTGACCTCACGAGCATACCCATGAACCATACCCAATCACCTCCATAGCTATAACCCATAATTTTCTTAATCCAATCCCACTCGAAAAACAATTTCGAAATCACTCGGACAGCACTCTGACGTAATATTTTATGTATACTAATAATATCTTGAAATAATACGGAGTAAATATATATATATATGTAAATCGATTGAGAGAGTTTAGAGTTTAGAGAAAAATATTTTCAAGTTTCTATGAAATAATGAAACCTATTGAATTCTATTTATAATAGATTTTTGAATTATTAAAGTGAATTATTAAAGTATGAATTATTAAAGTAAATTATTAAAGTATGAATTATTAAAGTGAATTATTAAAGTATGGATTATTAAAGTGAATTATTAAAGTATGAATTATTAAAGTATGAATTATTAAAGTGAATTATTAAAGTTAAAGTAAAGTAAAAATAAAGTAAAGGTAAAGTTTAAGTATAGTAAAAGTATAAAACTATGTACGTATAATACGCGTATAAATATATGTAATATTAATTTAAATCGTTATATATATTTAATAAAATAAAATATAAATATCGTTATCTTTATCATACTGGTTAAGTAATGAGTTGTCAAAAGTGGTCCTGGATTTTTATAAAAGTTATATACGTTTTAATAATAAAGTTCTTTTTAAACTGAAAACGTTTTTGTACGTTTGAAACTAAATCAAATAAATATAATAATTTTGTTTTTCAAAACCAAATATATTTTTAAGAATCATTTTGTTTAAAGGTTAAAATAATGGAAATCGTTATATATCATAAAATGTTTTAGAAAAGTAGAATCATATATATTCATAATAGGTTTCAAGTTTTTAAATTCCAGTTTGTTGGTGAAGCATGGGATAAAGTTCAAAGGTTAAATAAACGTATGAAATCATCTTAATGAAAAATGTCGAGTTACTTAACTTGTCGATATCCAACATCTAAGTTATTTACACTTCACGTTCTTACTTATAAATCACTTTACCATTTTCCGAATGTTGTCAAAAAGAATAGATTTCTTAAATCACAGTGGACCTCATAACATAGACCCGTAATGATATCATAATGTATATGATAAATCAATCATTTGATATTAACTTCTAATTCCATCGATAAACATATTGAAACAAATACGTTCATGTAAAGTATTATACGTTTAATACTTTATTAATATTCTCAAGTTATAATATATATATACATATATATACATATTTATTTATATATAACGGTTCGTGAATCTTCGGAATTTGGTCGAGGTTATAATGAATGTATGAACACAATTTAAAATTCTTGAGATTTAACTTAACAAACTTTGCTTATCGTGTCGGAATAATATAAAGATAAAGTTTAAATTTGGTTGAAAATTTCCGGGTTGTCACAACGGTAACGTTTAATCATTGGTTTTGAACCGGTGAACGCGAATATTAGATATGGATCCATAGGGTTTGACATCCCCACTCGGGCTAGTCGTGCTAGCATTTAACGGGTGTTTGATACTTCGAGGACATACGCACTCGCCAAGTGTACTTTTAGGGGGTATTACTATTACGTTAAGTTAGTTAGCGGGTGCCCACGGATAAGCATATACTTTATCATACTGATTCGAATTACTGATTTAAACTGCTTGTTGAAGCATTGAAATCTCGTGGTCTACATTACTGATTTCAAACAAACTATAGCTCACCAACATTTGTGTTGACTTTTTAAGCATGTATTTCTCAGGTGCTTAGACGATGTTGCTTCCGCTGTTAGACTTGCTGTCTTGGTGTTATAGACTTGCTGTTATGGACCTACTGTGTTAGATTTATGCTGCATTACTTAGAGATGTCTCAATCATGAAACTTTTATCTTGCATTCACAACTTATGTTATTTGAATAATGACTTTGTAATGACATATGTGTCACGTTATATTTTGTAAACGCTATCTTTTTATGAATGCAAAACTGGTTTTCAAACAACATGTAGTGTTTGACCGTGTAAAGATCCTGTTGTTGACGAATCGTACACGATGGTTTTGTACGGGGCGTCACACTCAACATCACAATCTGTACCTCAAGCATCAACATCATACGTACCATAGATACCAAGGAGTACCAACAACAATAAACGATAAAGTATTGATTCATCACTTCACTGAAGAAATATTTCGCAGAGAATATGTAGTTTCTAAAAGTTTTAGAGATTATTTATTCTAGTTTTAACCGTAAATCCGATGAGTGGGCGGATAAAAATGATGAAAGGAAACCCTGACAGGAATGGTGCGTGATTTACAAGCTAGACTTGTATACAAGCATCACCAGCAGTACAGTCAATATCACCAGCAACATCTGCAGCACCACGAACTCCACAAGCTCCATAACCACCGACGATATCGACACCACAATCACCAATGGGTATATTGTAATAACGAGTTATGGAGTATTAACTCATTATTTCCAAAAAATTTATATATTATATATATATTAATTTTGGAAACCATAATATATCTTTTCGTACTAAGCTATTACGTGTGAATTTTAAAGGGTAAATACTACTCGATTAATTCATATTACTAATAGGCTATGATAGACATCCTTCGTTAACAATTTAACCATCGTTAACTACGATCTCTGTTTTAACTCAATGAATTTCATCTCCTAATAAACCAAGTGTATTACTCAATTACATGTTTGATTTTACATTTTCATTTTCGATGTACTCGAAACTTTCCAGAAAACATCATTCATGCTTTGCGAAGTTCACAAGAATTCCACGAGCACCAACATCCTTCACCGAGAAATGTCAATAAAAATGAATAATAAAGTATTGATTCATAATTTCATTAACGTTGAAGAAATAATCCGCGAAGATTATGTAATTTCTAAAGTTGGGATTATTCATTTATAGTCCAACAATAAATCAAATGAGTTTAATTTAACATCTTACTATACATTAAAAAAGAACTTTTATTAAGAAATAAGTTTTCCCAATCTATGCTTTAATCACCATTAGATCAACATTAGACTTTTATCTACCCTTTAATCCAACGATTAAAATTAATCCTGCGAAACCATTACTTAATCTAAAATTAGCTACCAAATGTCACCAAAATACCCTTTTTAATTAATTCCATCTCAATTCAAATTTCAAATTTTAAAAAACTCATTTACTCCATTTCCTAAAATTATGATAAAAAAAAGTCAAACAATGGATTCAATTCTCCATTAATCACTCCTTATTATACCCTAATTACAAATTACAATTATAATTACAATTCTTGACCGAATTTTAAAAAAGTACGCAGTCATCAGTTTATGGCTTTGGAGTTTTCTTTGCAACCCTAGAATTATCCCAAATTTCCCTCGAATCAAAATCAAAATCAAACCAACAAACATCTATTTGAATGCGATCATCAACCAATTCGACGATTTATCATTTCCATCATCTTCCTTCATCACGCGTATCTTCGCTGGTAATTGTTTCAGTTTTTGCTTTTTTTATAAGATTATATTATTGCAAAAATTAGGGCTTTTGATTGCAACAATTAGGCGTTTAGGGTTTCGGCATAAATCGAACAATTGTGTTTTTGTTTGTTAAAATCAGGGTTTCGAATTCCACATTTGATTTTTGGAGCATTCAGTGAAGATTGCACTATCTGCAACATTGAAGATTATGATTCAACAACAGGTCAGTAACACAATCGGTTTTATTGTTTGATAGTTTTTTATTGCTTGATAATTTATTAACAGGTCACTCATGATCGGTTTTATTGATTAATATTCATCAACAGATCATCAACATTCAAGAATTTTTTTTTTATCTCTACTTGTTTATATGAACTTCTGTTGGAGTTTTGTGCTACAAATCAGGTAAATCTCATTAATTATTGTTGATGTTAAGAATCTTATCTTTCTTTTGTATATATAAATAATATTTAGTTGTTACTGACGTTATATCCATCACATTGTATTGCATTTTGTTATGCATCCTAAAAAACCCTAAATCCCAACACAGGGTTTTATATTGATTTTATCATACAATCGATTTGGTATCGATTATACAATACAATCAATTATATAGATTCCCTAATCAAGCTCTATCGCATTAAAGCTTTCGATTATATCAGATATGTTGGATTAAGGGATACCGTATACGATATATGTGGATACACATTGCCTTTTGATTGCCAGGTACAAATCTGGTTATTGTTTATATGATTATTGTAATTCTATATGTTTATTACACAAACATCCGAAAAATGTATATCTAGGTTAATGTTTAGTTTTTGTGAAAGTTACTTTTTTATTTTATTCAGGTGATTAATGTTTGTGTATTTATCGCCTTATATTGATTGCTCTATATCATCAGTGGGTTGCTTATGAACTTTGCAGATCATAATTGTGTAACACTTGAATCATATAAAACATCAACTTTGTTTTCTAAAGTAAAAAAAATAGCGTATAATAAATCGAAAAATACATGTAATTTTAGCCCATCCCTAATATTTGTTATAAGATGACGCAGGCTTTTCATGGTGAAACAGGTTTCAATAATTATCAGAAGTATAATGTCAGGCTGCAAGGTGGCTGATAGAAGTGATATTATCCTGGTATGAATGATTCTATGGTTTTTTTTTAAGTTCATTGAATATACTGACATATAATCACAGATGTTGATTACATAATCATTTTTAGGCAACTATTGTTGGAGTACATACCAAATGGGGGTTGCTTATGTCTAGCATCTCAAAATAAGGAAGCCTCATTGTAGGTTAGTTCTCCATCATTTATTTAATAGTGTATGATTAGCAAGAAAAATATGTACTTTGAAGATTTAGATATTGTTAGTATTGTTCTTTTAAAACAAGATGACCAAGATCTCTGGGATAATGTTGCAAAATGTGGGTGAAAATGTTTTAGTTATTTGGATTTCAGGACCCAATATTGAAGCCATTGTGGTTGAACTCTCACATGTCTCCCTGAATTAGTGTGGTATGGAATTGCATGTGTTGTTTGTGTATTCAGGTTGTTGGTTGTTTATGTAAATTACGATTGTAATAAATTTGTAAGGTTTATCAGTTTATGCACATTCAAAAGTTTCTTAGTTTCATTTACATTTACTTAAAAAAAATACAGAGATTTTTATCAATTGAATATATATTCAACTGGTTTAAATTTTTATTTTTTAATTTTTACACGTATACAGTTTCTTTGCTTGGTGCAATTCAGATCAGTATTAGTAATGGTTGGAATTTGGGTAATCATTGGCACTGCGTTCTCCTCTGGCTCGGACTGCTCATCAGGTACCATTTTTATGCTATAACTGGACTTTTAATTGATATAAGTCTATGCACACAAGTAATAAGATGTTAAAATCTCATAATCCACTTCATAGTTGAAGAATATCATTATTTGGATTGTATTGTGGTGTATAACCTGTCTTATGTTTCTCTTGACTATGAAGTCAAATTGTGTACAGGTACAAATTCTTCGTATAAAGTGGTTGCTACTGGTTAGTTTACTCTTAACCGATAACGGTTTCAAATATGAGATACTTAATTTGGCTCGAGTTTATTGAATTCACAAAGGGTTTCCATTTGATTTCCAAGATTGCTGCTACGGTTTGAAAATAAGGATTGCTTTTCTACGATTTTTCAGTTTGCATCTTAGACAAGAACATAAAGTAAGTTTTATGAATACTTAATATATTCATATAACTAAATATATATTTATGGTACAAAACAGGGAAAAGAATGTGTAATATAATGGTTGTTATGAACTTATGATGTTGACGATGATGTGTGACTGTTTCAGATGTAATTTGAAAGTGCTTAGTCTAGCTAACCAGTTCTTCATTGAAACGATCTTGAAAATCTACGCAGTTTATGTTTCTTGTTCGGAAATTATTACGAACCTAATTTGTGTTGATAAGGAAGGTAGGCTCAGGATGTTTCCTTATCATGGTTCGGCTAGGCAGCCTCATGAGTGCAATCTTTGACTTCCCAATTTGTGCAAGGTATATCTACTATCTGTGTATCTGTTGTAGTGCCTTTTTAGATTACTCTTTGCGTATAACATTTACTTCTTATATAACAAGAGATGAATATTCAGTTGTGGGTCCCACTTATTGATAAAAAAATGAGAACATCACATTAAAAATGCTACAGTATTAGCTAATGAAACAAGGTCACACACACTAATAAATTGACATTTTTTTCATATGTTTGAGCATTACAATATTACATGTTACCTCCTTTTACGGGTTGCAAAGTGTGATTTTCACTATCCTGATAAACATGTAAAACATGTACTGATTATCCCTTAATACTAAATAACTTCCTTGTCTATGACCTAAAGAATCTCTCTTACGTCTTCTAACGACATTGAACAAATTTCAAACCATCTGAGTTCTAGGATAGTGATATGGGTTGGGTGAGTACATAGAAAACGAGTTTGGGTTAAAATTGATAACTTTTAGTTTGTATGACATTTTGTTGATTATGGTTGAGAAAACAAAATAGCAAGTGGATCTAGATCTAGGTGATTATGTTGGGACAACCAATGGATGAGGTTTTTGGTTAGTTTACTTATGAATTTATAGTTAACCTACTAATTAAACAATTATTACAACATTTGTGAAGAATCTGACAATGTTTTTGTCTTAACAGTTAACTTTCGAGATAATCTGACAGTTTAAGTTGGGTATAATCTTATTCTCTATGCTAACGCCTGTAGATTCATGAAAATAGTTTGACTTTGGCAACTATCATCAGCGGCTTAAACGTACATCTACCCATGATAAAGCCTTCGATACAGATGTCAAATATCAGGCTTGCTAAATATAAATAGGTTTATATTACGCACCATACTTAATATTAAATTTTGTTCCTTTGCTTAAATTGTGTTTTGTACACAATTAACCCAAACAACCTTTCATGAGTATATATGGCTCGAAATTATCAGCTCCACTATAAGCCCCTCATAAATATTTCCGAACACCTTTGTTTCAGGAACCGCCAAATGAAGATTTATGAAAAGATACCCAGTATGGAAGATGTCATTGTTGCACCTACAGTCGGGTATAATGGTCTTATTCTGAATCCATTCACTTTTGACAGTTATTTATACTCTTAGGGTTAATCATTATGCTTCCAATATCTCAACTTGAATTCTTTTTGTCTGTTGATAGTGTAACAACATATGACATTAAGTAAAGGAGGTTGACATAAGGATAAAGGAGAAATTGGTTCTGCTCGAGCAGCTAATACGTGTTGGCCCTTATGATGAGGGTAGGAATGCTCTTACTTTTCAATTGTCAATTGCCAGTTATGTTTAGGGTAGGATTAATAAGTATATGACTTTTTTTTTTTTTTTTTTTTTTTACCACTCTTTACATTATTAATAAGTCTATGAGTAAAAACCACATATTATTAGAACCATGTTTTTTTTTTATCACGTGTTCAATTTCTTATTTTTGTTGTAACGCGGTGTAGAGTTTGTATATTTTGTAACCACAAAACCTCAACAATTAGTGGAGTACTAATAAAGTCAAGGGATGTAATTAAGTTATAATCAATCCCTTTGAAATCAATTAGGTGCCATAATGGTTAATGGGTAAAATTGGGTTTTGGTCATGCCAGCAAGTTTTTAGGGTCGGTCAACAATTTCATATTGTATTTAGGGTTTAGGGTTTTGAATTTAGGATTTTGGGTTTAGATTTAGGGTTTAGGGTTTATGTTAGAGTTTAGGGTTTAGATTTAGGGCTTAGGGCAGATCAACATATTTTCAAGGTAAATAACTCAATTGTTGTATTCAATTACAAAAGGAAATTTTTTACTATTAATTAAGTTACAAAATGCTATATTTGATGTGTCTTTTATGGGAAGCTTATAAATGAAAAGACAGTTGTATCCATAAGTCCAAATATTGAAGTAGATAATGAGATCATGCTAAAAAAGAGAAACCTTTAAATTTAGAGAATTGGCCAATTCTAGGTTAATAAAGTTGAAAGCTCGGATTATCTGCAAAGCAAAAGATTTATACGGAGTGCTAATTATAGTGACACTAATTGATCTTGGTTGGGTTGGGTTGGGTTGGTTTACCTGTATATAAGTAAAATTATGATATTATTTTTATTTAATCTAATTTTACGTGTGAAAAACTGTGTATTATGGAACTTTATTGGAAGCGAAGAATCAATGGAGTATATGTTGTTCAAGGAATCATTGAAACACAGCAAACCAGCTCGCCGAGCATTTGTTGTTTATTTGTGTGTATAACGTACAAATATGAGCTATTTCTATAGATTATGTTAAGTTCGTTGTGAAGAGAGTCTTTGTTTAACTTCCTTTATGCTGCTAGACAATAAAAGAGATAATAAAGGCAAAATTTGATATTTTTTGTTGGTATTCATTTTATGAGAAGTTATTTATATTAATCTCTCAGTTTAATTTTTTTACATTATATCTTTCATTCGTTGTAATTGTACATATTTTTGATTTTTTGTTACGTTGGATGTTTTCTGGGGGTTCCGTCCACTTTATCCCAAAAGAAAAAAATTTGGTTAAATTTCCGTTACATATAATTTTGGGCCAAAGTTGATACCTACTTGTGAAAGAATTTTTGCAATCGTCGAGTGAACTGTATCTTCTTTGTGTTAGTTAACCTAAGTCTTTGTGTTAGTTAACCTAAGCCGCACAATCAACAATAATCAAGAGGGGCACCATCAATCGGAATCGATTAATGTTTATTTTTTTTGTCAAATCGTCTTACATATCATTATTCAATAAATTCCGCGAAATTGCGGGTCTTTAACTAGTTAACTCATTAAATCCGTATTACATCTGAAGAAAATATACATACATATATTTTCATAAAGACTGTAATAAAAACTCTTCTGTACAAAATATTATTTGTGAAATTTTTAACGGGTAGGTAATACCCGAGAAAATATTTAAATTTCACATTAATATGTTACACTGTACATTCTTCAATTATTCAATAATCATTAAACTATACTCACTACTTTCACAACGATATGCATTCTTTCATAGAAATCAGAACAACCTTTCTCATTCAAATTCAATTACATATTCTGATTTTTAACATATCAGAATACAAGTCAAGATATAACAGATAACATCACTCTTAGATTCCTACATCTTTCAAAACTATACTTTGACTTCAAAACTATACTAGAACATCACTTTTCTTCATAAAACCCGGAAAAATATTCGTATCATTCAAAATTCTAGAACATCATATGTATATTGACGATTACAATCTGCGTTCAAACCCTTCATGATTCTTGAAAACACCTCAATTAAGAAACAATTGAGAGGATGATCCAACCACGCGTTATCTACGAAAAGAAAGACTTATGCATATAGTCATACACCTGAAAAACTCTCGGAACCTAAGTAAAAGTTTAAACCGTATCTACGTTAGATCCTTTGGCATTGTTATTACCGGAAATAACCTTGCAATCCCTTTTCAAAGTATCCATTTTATCACACTTTCAACAAGTCAACTTCAACTTTTCGTTCGAATTAGCATTATTTTAACCTTGATATATACGTTACCCTATATGTCATTGTTACCGGGGAACCTTTTACATTCCACCATATTAACAGTAAACGTACCAACAACTTCATTACTCTTTAACTTAAGACTCTCTGAAAAATTACTATATTTATTCATTGAAACCCTATCATGTACTCATCTGCATCTTGTAACGGTAGTTGCCATACCAAATACTGAGAAGCTTCAATCATCATTTTTGATTTTCGCAACGTTTCTATGTCAACAGTTATATATATACATATAATGTCTATCTCCTGGACTTATGTACTTCAATTCTGGAATTCTGAAAAGCACCCCAAACCGCGAATTAGTTCTCTGAATTTTTTTGGAAAATGCTGATGAAGCAGTAAAAACTGTAGACGACATTAACAGTAAAAAGTTTGATGATAAAGAATAGTGTGTTGAAAAAGCTCATAAAATGAGAAAATTTGGTACTGAAAAAACTGATTGAACAAATCATGAAGGAGGCTGTTGAAAGGACCCGTTCATATACATTATAAACGATTCACAATAGTTGATTTCATTGCGAGGTATTTGACCTCTATATGATACATTTTACAAACATTGCATTCGTTTTTAAAAGACAAACTTTCTTTACATCGAAAATTAACAGGCATGCATACCATTTCATAATATCCACTATCCAACTATAAATTGATTTAATAATAATCTTTGATGAACTCAATGACTCGAATGCAACGTTCTTCGAAATATGCTATGAAAGACTCCAAGTAATATCTTTAAAATGAGCAAATGCACAGCGGAAGATTTCTTTAACACCTGAGAATAAACATGCTTTAAAGTGTCAACCAAAAGGTTGGTGAGTTCATTAGTTTATCATAATCATTTGTTTCCATCATTTTAATAGACCACAAGAATTTCATTTCCAGTTCTCATAAATATACGTCCCATGCATAGAGACAAAAATAATCATTCATATGGTGAACACCTGGTAACCGACATTAACTAGATACATATAAGAATATCCCCTATCATTCCGGGATCCTCCTTCGGACATGATATAAATTTCGAAGTACTAAAGCATCCGGTACTTTGGATGGGATTTGTTATTTGATAATGCTAAAAACGAACATATATTTCATAGCATTATTCCTCAAGAAAGACAATCTTTTAGTTGCAATTGTTCTATTTACAAGTGATATTCGTTTAAATAATAAAAGGTGAAGACAAAAGACAGATTCGACGAATTGAAGACGCAAACGACCAAAAAGCTCAAAAGTACAAAAGACAATCAAAGAGGTTCCAATTATTGATAAGAAACGTCTCGAAATTACAAGAGTACAAGATTCAAAACGCAAAGTACAAGATATTAAATTGTACGCAAGGACGTTCGAAAATCCGGAACCGGGACCAGAGTCAACTCTCAACGCTCGACGCAACGGACTAAAAATTACAAGTCAACTATGCACATAAATATAATATAATATTTAAATAATTCTTATAATTATTTAATATATTATATTTATATTTAAAACCGTCGGCAAGAAAGACTCCAAAAGGGACTGAGCTGTAATTTCAATCTCCGCGACTCGCGGAGTTTGAAGGCCAAAAGGGCCGCGAGTCGCGGAGCCCCAAGTTTTGAAACTCCCTATAAAGCCAACCGAATTCTGAGCATTTTCATCATCTTTTTCTTCTTCTCTCATAATACTACGTAAATATTTATATTTATATTTTAATTTTAATTTTAATTTTAATTATAATTCTAATAATAAGGGTATGTTAGCGAATATTGTAAGGGTGTAAGTCGAAATTCTGTCCGTGTAACGCTACTCTATTTTTAATCATTGTAAGTTATGTTCAACCTTTTTATATTAATGTCTCGTAGCTAAGTTATTATTATGCTTATTTAAAACGAAGTAATCATGATGTTGGGCTAATTACTAAAATTGGGTAATTGGGCTTTGTACCATAATTGGAGTTTGGACAAAAGAACGACACTTGTGGAAATTAGACTATGGGCTATTAATGGGCTTTATATTAACTAAACAATACCTTGTTAATTTAATATACAAACTTATAATTCGACGTATTTTTATATAACCACATACGCTTAATCGGACACGATGGGCGGGATATTTATAAGTACGAATTATTGTTCATTTGACCGGACACGGGGATGGATTAATAGTCAATGGACTAATTAAAACAGGGGTGAAATTATATACAAGGACACTTGGTATAATTGATAACAAAATATTAAAACCTTGGATTACACTCAGTCGACATCCTGGTGTAATTATTAAACAAAGTATTAAAATCTTGTTACAGTTCAAGTCCCCAATTAGTTGGAATATTTAACTTCGGGTATAAGGATAATTTGACGAGGACACTCGCACTTTATATTTATGACTGATGGACCGTTATGGACAAAAACCAGACGGACATATTAAATAATCCAGGACAAAGGACAATTAACCCATGGGCATAAAACTAAAATCAACACGTCAAACATCATGATTACGGAAGTTTAAATAAGCATAATTCTTTTATTTCATATTTAATTTCCTTTATTTTATATTTAATTGCACTTCTAATTATCACATTTTTATTATTATTGTAGTTAATTGCACTTTTAATTATCGTACTTTTTAATTATCGCAAGTTTATTTTATCGCATTTTTATTATTTGCAATTTCATTATCGTTATTTACTTTACGCTTTAATTTAAATCTTGTATTTATTTTTAATATTTTACATTTGGTTTTAACTGCGACTAAAGTTTTAAAATCGACAAACCGGTCATTAAACGGTAAACCCCCCCCCCCCCCTTTATAATAATAATATTACTTATATATATATATTTGTATTTTTATAAAAGTAAACTAATATAGCGTTAAGCTTTGTTTAAAGATTTCCCTGTAGAACGAACCGGACTTACTAAAAACTACACTACTGTACGATTAGGTACACTGCCTATAAGTGTTGTCTCAAGGTTTAAGTATATCCATTCTATAAATAAATAAATATCTTGTGTAAAATTGTATCGTATTTAATAGTATTTTCTGTAAAAATATAAGCTATTTTATATACTACCCCGCTGCACATCAAGCTATTTTTGGCGCCGCTGCCGGGGAACTTCTTAAACACCGGAAGCGCAACGCTAATAGAAAAAAAATTTAGTTTACTTTTATTAAAATTCGTTTTTATAAAAATACGTTTTAAAAATTCGAAAATATAAAAAGAAAAACAAAATTTTATATATTTTTAAGAGTTTGTTAAAAGTTTTATAAGTTTCTTTATTTTTATTTTAGTTTATAAAGATATAAAGTTTTATTTAAATATCTTTTATTTATTTAAAAACAGAAAATTAGAAAACATAAAAAAAAAACGCGTCGAATTTTAAAGATGTCAGTTGAATTTTTGAACCCCGCGACTCGCGGAGGTTTACAGCTTCAAATACCGCAACTCGCGGAGTAAACCTGACACGCTGACAGAGACCCTAATTCAGTATTAATTACGAGTAATTATTAATAATTATTATTTTAAACCCTAATTAATTATTATTATTATAATTAGTTTTATTTTAAGTTTTACTTTTTATTTAATTTGTTTAATTTAGTTAAATTAGTTTAATTAAATTGTAAAATTAGTAGTTTTATTAAATAAATAATATAAAAATAATATTTTTATAAAAATTGTACTTTTTACAACTTTTTGTATATTTTTATATTTTGTCCCCTTTTAATCGTTTTAGCGTAATATTTGTATATTTAGCTCATATTTAGTTTTAAACTTAGTTTTTGCCATAGTTATTTTTACTTCTAGATTTTTAGGCTTTGCCGTAGAATTCCTTAAGTGCTTTTTCTTTAGACTAAGATTTAGGTACTTTAGAATTTTGCGACGCCTTTTTAAGTTTTAGTTTCTTTTTAAGTTATTTCTATTTGGGATATAGTTTTTCCTGTAAGCTTTAATATTTTTAGACACCTTTTACTATGTACCAATTATCATTCCAATTAGTTATCTCAATTTGCGATTATAATTTTAAGTTAGTTGTAGTAATAAGGTTAGGTTAGTCAAGTATTTTTAAGTTTTATAAGTTTCTTTTATTTTTCCGTCACCTTTTATCTTTCTTTCTTATTTTTCTTTTTCGATCTTTTTCCGACGAACTCTTTTTCTTTCTTATTTCTCGCTATTCTAGTTTTAGGACATAGATTTTTATTCTACTTCTTATCTAAATTTCTTAAAATTACGAAAATTTATTTTAAGTGGTTAAATTGATAGACATCAAAATTTTCTGGTTCGTAGTAATAGTTGGATTTGTACGTGGACCGGGTTATTGGAGCCAAACAGTCCTCAATTATATTGAGACCAAACGAATCCTGCCCCTCTGCTGCATCTTTTGGCTATTCGAAACGTGGGCAAAATCAGAAAAGTCTATTGATTGGATAACTTATTATAATTTTTCTTTCCTTTTAAAAACTAATAGGATATTCAGTGAATGCACCGAGCAAGACGTTCACCACCTTTTGTACGTTCACCACCTGTAACTAGATCAAGACATTTAGCAAATATTACCGCCGTTGATTTTTCTTTAGAATCGTCATCCAGTCGACCAAGTACTCCAGTTCAAATTTCCGATAATCCATTTTTTGAACCCGACCTCACAATTGAGAATCCGGAGAATATTCAGGAACGATTCGTAGATCCTGAACCACTAAACTTTCCTCCGGAACCACCAATCATTCAAACAGAGATTGTTGAGGAACGAACCATTAAATCAGAATCCTCTAGTGATTCCGATTCAACAAATTCAATTATGGAGAATCTGGAACCTTTAAGTATGGAAGACCGAATGAGAGCTAAACGCACTGGCCAAGGTCACGCAATTACTCATCCAGACATTAATGCGCCAGATTATGAAATCAAAGGACAAATTCTACACATGGTGACTAATCAATGCCAATTTAGTGGTGCGCCGAAGGAAGATCCAAATGAACATTTACGTACCTTTAATAGAATCTGCACACTATTTAAAATCCGAGAAGTGGAGGATGAACAGATATATCTCATGTTATTTCCCTGGACTTTAAAGGGAGAAGCCAAAGATTGGTTGGAATCGTTACCTGAAGGGGCGATTGATACATGGGACGTTTTAGTTGAAAAATTTCTTAAACAATTCTTTCCGGCATCTAAAGCCGTAAGACTTCAAGCAGAAATTGTTACGTTCACACAGAAACCGAATGAAACTCTATATGAGGCGTGGACAAGATATGGAAAGTTATTAAGAGGATGTCCGCAACATGGTTTAGACACCTGTCAAATAGTACAAATATTCTACCAAGGATGCGACATCACTACAAGAAAAGACATAGATATAGCAGCTGGTGGTTCTATTATGAAGAAAACCGAAACTGATGCTTACAAAATTATTGATAACACTGCTTCCCACTCACATGAGTGGCACCAAGAAAAAGATATCGTTAGATCATCTAAAGCAGCTAGAGCCGATTCTAGCCATGACTTAGATTCCATTTCCGCAAAGATAGATGCTGTGGAGAGACGAATGGAAAAGATGACTAAAGATATTCACTCAATACGAATTAGTTGTGAGCAGTGTGGAGGACCACATTTGACAAAAGATTGTCTCAGTATTGAATTAACAATGGAACAAAGAGAGAATATTTCATACATAAACCAAAGGCCTGGAAATAATTATCAGAATAATTATCAACCGCCAAGACCGATTTACAATCAAAACCAGAGTTATAACCGAAATATTCCATACAACAACCAACAAGGTCCTAGCAATCAACAAATATCCAATAATACTTACAATCAGCAAAGACCTAATTTTCAAAACAAACCACCACAACAAACCGATGATAAAAAGCCGAATTTAGAAGATATGATGACGAAGCTAGTTGAAACTCAAACGCAGTTTTTCACATCTCAAAAACAAACTAATGAACAAAATGCTCAAGCATTTAGAAATCAACAAGCTTCTATTCAAAATCTAGAACAAGAAGTAAGTAACCTAGCAAGGTTAATAGGTGAAAGAAAACCGGGAAGTCTACCTAGTGATACAAATGCTAACCCCCGGAATGAAACAGCTAAATCTATTACCACAAGAAGTGGTACAACACTTAAACCACCTGAAATACCTGTAACGTCTGATGAAGCTATTCCTACTCCACAAGAACCACAACCTGGTCAAGATAAGGAAAAAGAACCGGTAGTTGAAAAGGTTAATGAAGATAACACAGTTAAGGCTAAACCTTATGTTAAACCATACCAACCACCATTTCCTTACCCGAGTAAAATGAAGAAAGAGAAACTTGAAGCCGAGCAATCCAAATTCTTGGATATGTTTAAACAGATAAATGTAAATCTTCCTTTCATTGATGTAATTTCAGGAATGCCTAGATATGCTAAATTCTTGAAAGATCTAATCTCAAATAGAAAGAAAATGGAAGAACTCTCGGCTGTTACTATGAATGCTAATTGTTCAGCAGTGCTGTTGAATAAGATACCAGAAAAATTATCTGATCCAGGAAGTTTCACAATTCCATGTTTTCTGGGTAGTCTTAGTTCAATAGAAGCATTGGCAGACTTAGGTGCTAGTATAAATCTAATGCCGTATTCACTATACGCTAAACTAGACCTTGGAGAATTGAAACCAACCAGAATAAGCATACAACTAGCCGATAGATCAATAAAATATCCTAGAGGGATAATGGAGAACATGCTAGTTAAAGTTGGTACTTTAGTATTTCCAGTAGATTTTGTTGTTTTGGACATGGAAGAAGATTCTCAAGTTCCTCTCATATTAGGAAGACCATTCTTAAACACGGCTAAAGCAATGATAGACGTGTTCGGTAAGAAACTAACCCTAAGTATAGAGGATGAGAGTGTTACCTTTTCAGTTGATAGGGCAATGCAACAACCACAATCTGCAGATGATACATGTTATTATATTCAAACTATAGATGCACATGCAGAATTATTAGAAGAATTTCCAGAATTACAAGGAACAGGAGAATGTTCTTTAGGAGAAGGTAATGAACCAATTAATGAAGCTGAAATGTTAGCTACACTTATAGCTAATGGATATGAACCAACAACAGAAGAAATTCAAATGCTAAAAGAAGAAGACAGATATCGATATAAATCATCGATAGAAGAACCTCCAAAATTAGAGTTAAAGCCACTTCCAAATCATTTGGAATACGCTTATTTACATGGTGAATCTGAATTACCTGTAATAATATCGTCTTCTCTTACTGAAAATGAGAAATCACAACTCATTTCTGTGTTGAAAGCTCATAAACCAGCCATTGCATGGAAGATTCATGATATTAAAGGAATAAGTGCTTCGTATTGCACACATAAAATCCTTATGGAAGAAGGTCATAAAACGTATGTGCAACGCCAACGAAGACTAAATCCTAATATGCAAGATGTAGTTAAGAAAGAGATTATTAAACTGCTAGACGCAGGTCTAATTTATCCAATCTCTGATAGTCCATGGGTAAGCCCAGTTCAATGCGTGCCTAAGAAGGGTGGCATGACTGTCATTACAAATGAGAAAAATGAGCTTATTCCTACTAGGACTGTAACAGGATGGCGTGTATGTATTGATTATAGAAAATTAAATGACGCCACCAGAAAAGATCACTTTCCCTTACCTTTCATAGATCAAATGTTGGAAAGATTAGCCGAAAATAGTTACTATTGTTTTCTAGATGGATTTTCATATTTTCAAATTCCAATAGCACCCGAAGATCAAGATAAAACCACATTCACGTGCCCTTATGGTACTTTTGCTTACAAACGCATGCCATTTGGACTTTGCAACGCCCCTGCAACCTTTCAAAGGTGTATGATGGCGATTTTTCATGACATGATAGAAGAATGCATGGAAGTTTTCATGGATGACTTTTCAGTCTTCGGTGATACATTTGAATCATGTCTAGTTAATCTTGAACGAATGCTAATTAGATGCAAAAAATCAAATCTAGTACTTAATTGGGAGAAATGCCATTTCATGGTTAAAGAAGGCATCGTTCTTGGTCATAAAATTTCAAAAGAAGGAATTGAAGTGGATAGAGCTAAAGTAGATGTAATTGCTAAACTTCCACATCCCACCAATGTTAGAGGAGTTAGGAGTTTTTTAGGGCATGCCGGTTTTTACCGACGTTTCATAAAAGATTTTTCTAAAATTGCCCACTCCTATGAATAAACTCCTAGAAAAAGATGCTCCATTCATCTTTTCAGATGAGTGTATCAAATCTTTTAATATTCTTAAAGAAAAACTAACTAATGCGCCGATCATGATAACACCAAATTGGAATCTACCATTTGAACTAATGTGCGATGCAAGTGATTTTGCAATGGGAGCCGTTTTAGGACAAAGGATTGAAAAACGATTTCAACCTATATATTATGCTAGTAAAACGTTACAAGGAGCACAAACGAACTATACAACTACTGAAAAAGAACTCCTTGCTATTGTCTTTGCTTTTGACAAATTTCGATCATATCTCGTTCTAGCAAAAACGGTGGTCTATACCGACCATTCTGCTCTTAGATACCTATTTTCAAAACAAGATGCTAAACCAAGATTAATCCGTTGGATCTTACTCTTACAAGAGTTTGATATTGAAATTCGAGATAAAAGAGGAGCAGAAAATCTCGCCGCTGATCATCTTTCTCGTCTTGAAAATCCTGAGTTAGAAGTTCTAAATGAATCGGCCATACAAGACAACTTTCCTGATGAATATCTATTGAAGATAGATTATAAAGAAATTCCATGGTTTGCAGACTATGCAAACTACTTAGTTTGTGGATTCCTTGAAAAAGGATTATCGTACCAAAAATGAAAGAAATTCTTCAGTGATATAAAACACTATTTTTGGGAAGATCCACATCTGTTTAAAAGTTGTCCAGATGGAATAATACGCCGATGTGTATTTGGAGATGAAGCTAGTAAAATTTTAAAACATTGTCACACAGGACCAACAGGAGGGCATTATGAGCCTCAACTAACAGCAAGAAAAGTTTATGAAGCTGGATTCTATTGGCCTACAATTTACAAAGACGCACACCTTCTTTGCAAATCCTGTGATGCATGTCAAAGGGCCGGAAAAATAAGTCAACGTGATGAAATGCCACAAAATGTCATCCAAGTATGTGAAGTATTTGACATTTGGGGTATTGACTTTATGGGTCCATTTCCAAAATCTCATAATAATCTATATATACTCGTAGCCATTGATTATGTATCTAAATGGGCAGAAGCACAAGCTCTCCCAACTAACGATGCACGAGTTGTAGTCAATTTTTTAAAACGTCTTTTTGCAAGGTTTGGAACACCGAAAGCTTTAATAAGTGATCGGGGTACTCATTTCTGTAATAATCAACTTGAGAAAGTTCTTAAAAGATATGGAGTAACTCATAAAATTTCCACCGCATATCATCCACAAACAAGTGGACAAGTTGAAAATACAAACCGAGCTTTAAAACGTATTCTAGAGAAAACCGTAGGATCAAATCCGAAGAAATGGTCCATTAAATTGGAGGATGCACTATGGGCTTTTAGAACAGCCTACAAAACTCCAATTGGAACCACACCTTTTAGACTTGTTTATGGAAAAGCATGTCATCTTCCAGTAGAAATTGAACACAAAGCATTTTGGGCTTTGAAGACATGTAATCTTGATTTACATGAAGCCGGACGTTTACGATTAAGTCAACTAAATGAATTAGAAGAATTAAGACATGAAGCATACGATAATTCGTTAATCTATAAAGAAAGAACGAAGAAATGGCATGATAAAAGAATCAGAAGTTCAAAAGAATTTAAAGAAGGAGACAGAGTTCTTCTTTTCAATTCACGATTCAAGCTATTTCCTGGAAAATTGAAATCAAGATGGTCTGGACCATTCATAGTCAAAAGAGTTTTTCCATACGGAACGATAGAATTAATAAATTCAAAAGGGATTGAATTTAAAGTTAATGGTCACAGAGTTAAACATTACATACATGGTCCGATGGAAGTTGACAACGAAGTTAATCATAATTTTGACACCACAGCTAACTAAGTGTGGGGAGAATCAAGTCTTTAAAGGATAATATGTATTTCTGTTAGAGTTAGATTGTCTGTTTTCGTGTAGTTCTCGAAAATGGAACCCGAATGGTCTTTCCCTAGCAGACCCTAAAGAACTAGTCTTCTCCCCCCATTCTAAATTTTTATTTTTTTAGGTTTTTATAAAATGAAGACTGCCTGTGAACTAAACCATGGTCTAATGCTACACGCTTTGATTACTAAACGTAATAATGACACACTACCAAGTGAAATAGTATCAGTAATCAGAGAAAGAATGGACGGAGTTAGAAAAGAATCCAGATGCGAAGATAATAAGTTACAATTTGGTAAAGGAAAATCAAAATCCGCAGTGAAAAGAAGAGCACGACACCTAGAAAGATGTCACAAATGCGGAAAATGGTCACATGGAGGTAAATGTTCAAATAATCAAACCTATTCAAATACCGAATTTGTTACTTTATGCAGAGACGGACCGTTCATATGTTTAGAAGAAAAGACACTGAATGCTCTAGGTTACGCTTATGTAGCTATGGAAAACCAATTAAACCGACTATCTTATGAATGGGATAGATCATATAACTAAGAAATCTATTTCACAGGTATGTCTGTACAGTTTTTTTTTTTTTTTTTAACCTTTTGATAATAAACGCTAAATTGTTCGCTAAAAAGTATTAAATTGGTATTGAATAAAATTAGGTTTGGCGACCGAAATTATTGATATCATTCAAAAAAATTTATTACATCACTGCGCAATTTAACGTTTATTCTTAAGGTATAAATATCTTTAATCAATCAACCCAAAATATTTCAAAAATTCGTCATGAGTTAAATTAGGTCTTGGAACCGAAATTACTTTACCGAAAAGAGGGGCGCATATTTTTGATAATATTTGATTGATTAAAGTGGGATAAAAAGCCAAAAAGATTTTTAATTTTATTTTTACCATGTTTTTAAAATTAATATTTAAATCTTAAATTAATATTGTAAACTTTGTAAAAAAAATATATTTAAAATTGTAAATATTTGAAAAATTAATATAAGTTTGGTGTGAATTTATAATATGAATTTTTAAATTAAGTTTGGTGTGAATTTTTAATTTTTAAAAAATGAATTTTAATTTTATGCATTTCAAATTTTAAGTTTGGTGTGAATTTTTAATATTAATTTTGAATTTCATATTTAAGTTGTGTGAATTTAAAAACAAAAATTTACTTTATCTCATTAAGTTAAAAATATGATTTTTAAAATTCGTCGTAAGTTGAAGACTAGGTCTTTGAACCGAAATTGCTTTACCCGAGGGAGGACGAGAACTTTTATTATCATTATTTTTAATCTTATTGAATTAAAGTATGCCAAAAATATTAAAAAAAAAAAAACCCCAAAAATCTTAGCTTTTAAAACAATCGCTACAAAAAGACAAATTTTAAAATTTTGTCGAAGGACGGACTAGGACATCGATCCGAAACGACCTCGTCCTAAATAACAAGGGAAACAAAATTTTAAAATTAATTACTTAATTGTTTTAATTAGTATAACCTTTTTATATAAAAAAAAAAAACAAACTCCCCGACTCGCGGAGTTTGAAGGGTAATTCACCGCGAGTCGCGGGAGGACCGAAATACAAAAAAAAAAATATAAGGGCTGGAACTGATCAGTCCCAACACACCACAGAGAAAAAATACTGCGAAAAACACAGCCGAAAAACCCCGCAAAATACACCCCAAATTCACAATTTTTGACCGTTAATCACCAAATTTTTTACTAAAATCATGTTGAGAAGGATGCTATCTAGGAATTACTCAAGAAAAACGGTAAATTTCTACACCTAAACACCATTTAATCCGAAATTTGGTGTTCTTGAACAATTTTTTTCCCAATTTGATTTTGATGCTTTTTAGTGTAATTAGGCTTAAATTGTTTATGTATTATGCTTGTATAACCTAGATTGATGCTGTTTAACATGATTAGAAGCCTTAAACTTCAAATTTTGAGTAATCTAGGGTTTGTGTTCTTGAGCAAATTTGGGGCTTTTTGATATAAACAGGTTATGGCCGATTTTTGTCATGAATTGTTGCTAAATTAAGTAGTGTAACATGTCTAGGTAGTTAAATGATACAAACTTTGAGCCTAAACATGATTTTGAGAATTAAAGTGGACTTTTTCAAGTCTAAAATTCATGAACTTGATTTTTGAGAGATAATGCCATTTGAAACTTGTTTAATTGCTAGTAATGATTATTTTGACATGTTATTTGAGTTGAATGCTTATGAACTTGGCAAACATTTTCGTATATGCTATTTTAAAAAAGTGTAGATTTGATGAAAATATGAAAATGAGCTTAAGTTTGATTTAAATTGATTATGTCATTGTAATTATTTTGATTGATGATTTTGCTGACACTAATGCATATTTGGATGCACAAAAATTGTGTTTGATGTGTTTTGCAGACTGAAAGGGGTGAATCTTCATCCCAAGCCCGCAATGCTCCTGCTGAGAACACGGAACAACAGGAGGTGGATAACTACTACAAGCAGGATATACCTCATCCAGTCATGACCTTTTCTGATATGCACTTGGAAGAGTTGCACCCGAACCTGAGATTTGACAGACTTTGGACAGATTATCCAAAATACCAAAGGGGTTTGCATACTCTTCATTCTAAGGTTGTTGAGGTACCGAGGGTCATAGAATAGGGACCCTTAGAAGCTGTAGAATTGGTGGGGCCAATTAGGGAATTACTTGTACAGAGGTATGGTAATTCTACTTTTAATGACTGGGTACGTTTATTCACCATGCGTAGACCTGTATATAAAGTATGGTGTGAAGAATTGTTGTGTAGTATAGAGTTGAATGATCGGGTAGCTAGTTTAACCGATCGTTCTTTTATTAGATTTTTGTTAGGCGGTTCGATGCGCCACATGTCTTTACTAGACATGGCTCAGGCTTTACGTATATATACGCCTGAGGAGTTAGCATCTGCCGATTGTAGAGGGTTGATACTAAACGGTAGAAAGATAGATGAAAATTTTGATACACACGGTGTGTGGAGTCAAATGACAAGCCATCACCGTTTCAAAGGGGGAAATTACTCTTATTTGGATATAGATAGAGCCGAATTAAGAGTGATTCATAGGTTTTTAGCTAATTCGATTACACAAAGAGGTAAGAACAAGGAAAAGGTAAATGAACAGGATTTGTTTTACCATATGTGTATTCGAGACCCACAAAGTGCTGTAAGTATACCATATTGTGTGGGTTATTATTTATCAGCTATGGTTAGGGGGATGAGACCACATAGCATAATAGGAGGTGGTATTTTTATTACTTTGATTGGTGAATATCTCGGTGTGGATATAAGTTGGGGGGGATTATTAGTAGAAGAACCAGAACCCCGCGATACTATAGGTTTAAATGTATACCATGGTGCAAAAGTTTTAAAGAGGCGAAATAACGCCGCAGTACAATACCGTGGTAGACATCCACAGGTTGAGAGAAACCAACAGCAAGGTAATGTAGGAGGGGGGAATGAGATGCAAGAAATGCAAAGGTTTATAGCTTCTCAGGAGTACGAAAATGCTAGACAGAGAGCATTTGAAGATTGGCAAGTTCATCAGAACCAAATAA
Source organism: Rutidosis leptorrhynchoides (assembly GCF_046630445.1). Taxonomy (NCBI): domain Eukaryota; kingdom Viridiplantae; phylum Streptophyta; class Magnoliopsida; order Asterales; family Asteraceae; genus Rutidosis; species Rutidosis leptorrhynchoides. The sequence continues at coordinate 678,140,617 of NC_092335.1, forward strand.
TAGCTCATTGCCAACATATAGGTAGAAACTATATTCCTACACCGAAACCCATCTTCCCTCCCTGGTCTATAGAGATGCAGCCACCGTATCCTACGTATAACCCTGCCGAAGCATTCTATAGCACCTATGGTTATGCCTGGAACCCCTATTGGTATCAATATCATCCCTAGTCTACTTATTATTTTTTTTTATTTTGTAATGATTGATACGTTTAATACTTTTGTTAATATTGTAATCATTTTTATAATTATCTAACTTTTATTCTTAGATTTTAATAATTTTTGAATGTGGGGTAATATACCAAACTTCAAAAATATGTATATATGTTTGCAGTTTATCTTATGTACACAACAGGGTAAAACAACGCATTTTCAAAGACTGGCATTAAGTTCAGCAAAAACAACTAATTTTGACGACAAGATGCAAAATATATGTGAAATAACAACAAGACGGAATGAACAAATGATGTGCACCATTTATCATTCAGCAAACAAACGCCAATATATTTGGAAACTTTGGTAAAAATTTAATCATTTTCACACAAATCACCCTCAATAATTTAAATTGTTACTGATTTCTTGCAAATGAGGGCATTGCAAGATCTTAAGTGTGGGAAGGGGTTAAATTCTTTCGGATTTTAAAATTTTTATCTTAAACACTTGGTTACCATTAAAAATACTAGTAAAGCAGTAGTTGTATTAGAATCTAGTGCTCTCTGATAATAAAGAACAGCCCTAGTCTTATATACTGACTACCCAATTCTAGTAAAATTTTTTAAATTTTTTTTTTTTCAATTAAATGAACTCAAAATCATGTTTATACATATTTATGAACGATAAAACTAGGTTTTAACACCGAAATTATTGTTACCTCGGAAAGGACATAAATTGAGAAACAAACCAAAATGTTAAAATTCATTTAAAATGGAATAGAGGACGATAAAAAGGAAAATAAAAGCCAAGTGTGGGAAAATTTACCAAGTTATCTTAAACATATGTCACATATATCTGTAACAAATAACTAAAAATACTTTTGCTTTGGACTAAACTAAACTATTTTACCCGATGAAAGAAAAGAAAGATGGATCTACACGATGAATCAATTCCATCATTAAAAGGAAGTAAAGTCTTCCGAAAAAAGAAACGCGCTTCTTGATTTAGGTCATGAAGTTGTCGTCCAGACCAGCTGTAGGTTGACAAAAAATCTAGAAAAGTCATCACTAAAATCAGCAGGAAATCCACGGACCTCAGCATTAAACAGGGTCGCCAAGTGGTCAGATTTATCCTAACCATGAGAAGGATTTATCTCGTAAAATGGGGGGGCACCATGCAAATTAGCTGGATAAGACTAATGAATCAGATCCCCAGAAAGGATAATCTCCTTAAAGATTAAAAATCAGCTTTTAAGCCTGATATTACTCAATCCTAGAGATTGACCTTAAAGATTGAGAATTCAAACTCATGGAATTCAATGATATCTAAACTCGAGCTTGAACGAGAAAATATTTTGATCAAAATTATAAACCGATTTGTTTTCTGAAAACCCTATTTTCAATGCGTTCATTACCATTGAACGTAAAATCCTAGGAATTTACCTGGAATTCATTAGGTCACCTGAACCAAATCGGGTGTCAACCATAAGAACGGTGGTTGCATAGCATGGTCAAAGACAAGACCTTGTGCCAAACCGAAAAATCATAAGGGTGAGCTTTACTATTGCTCCTACCAAGGATAGTAATTGCGTCCGACACGTTATAGACCATAATTAAAAACATGTCATTAGACATTGCCTTAGCAGTTGCTTGTTCAACGCTTTCCTTTACAACCGGACGGTAGTTTACCAAAAGGTAATATACGGAGCAAGTAAACTGGACGTGTTGCTTCCCAAATACAAGGTTAGCAAGTGGGTGACACAAAACCGCAAGTTTTGAGCTAAAATTTTCAAATCTGAAACCCACCAAACCCACAAAAATATTTTGCAAACACCGGTAAAGGGTTATTCCGGAAAACTTATCTAGGGTAAAAACTAGATTTAATTTTCAAAAGATCAAATGTTTTCATAAAGATCCAATTTCCTTAATGGATCTAAATTTTTATAGTCATGTGGGACTGTAAACCATATCGTTACTACCATTGTTTATACCACCGTATAGAAATCACTGATGTACAAAGTGTGAAGAATAAAGAAGTGATTCTAGTATTTCAAGATGATATTGCTTGAGGACAAGCAACGCTCAAGTGTGGGAATATTTGATAATGCTAAAAACGAACATATATTTCATAGCATTATTCCTCAAGAAAGACAAGCTTTTAGTTGCAATTGTTCTATTTACAAGTGATATTCGTTTAAATAATAAAAGGTGAAGACAAAAGACAGATTCGACGAATTGAAGACGCAAACGACCAAAAAGCTCAAAAGTACAAAAGACAATCAAAGAGGTTCCAATTATTGATAAGAAACGTCTCGAAATTACAAGAGTACAAGATTCAAAACGCAAAGTACAAGATATTAAATTGTACGCAAGGACGTTCGAAAATCCGGAACCGGGACCAGAGTCAACTCTCAACGCTCGACGCAACGGACTAAAAATTACAAGTCAACTATGCACATAAATATAATATAATATTTAAATAATTCTTATAATTATTTAATATATTATATTTATATTTAAAACCGTCGGCAAGAAAGACTCCAAAAGGGACTGAGCTGTAATTTCAATCTCCGCGACTCGCGGAGTTTGAAGGCCAAAAGGGCCGCGAGTCGCGGAGCCCCAAGTTTTGAAACTCCCTATAAAGCCAACCGAATTCTGAGCATTTTCATCATCTTTTTCTTCTTCTCTCATAATACTACGTAAATATTTATATTTATATTTTAATTTTAATTTTAATTTTAATTATAATTCTAATAATAAGGGTATGTTAGCGAATATTGTAAGGGTGTAAGTCGAAATTCTGTCCGTGTAACGCTACGCTATTTTTAATCATTGTAAGTTATGTTCAACCTTTTTATATTAATGTCTCGTAGCTAAGTTATTATTATGCTTATTTAAAACGAAGTAATCATGATGTTGGGCTAATTACTAAAATTGGGTAATTGGGCTTTGTACCATAATTGGGGTTTGGACAAAAGAACGACACTTGTGGAAATTAGACTATGGGCTATTAATGGGCTTTATATTTGTTTAACTAAATGATAGTTTGTTAATGTTAATATAAAGATTTACAATTGGGCGTCCCTATAAATTACCATATACACTCAATCGGACACGATGGGCGGGGTATTTTTATGTACGAATAATCGTTCATTTAACCGGACACGGGAATGGATTAATAGTCACTAGAATAATTAAAACAGGGGTGAAATTATATACAAGGACACTTGGTATAATTGATAACAAAATATTAAAACCTTGGATTACACTCAGTCGACATCCTGGTGTAATTATTAAACAAAGTATTAAAATCTTGTTACAGTTTAAGTCCCCAATTAGTTGGAATATTTAACTTCGGGTATAAGGATAATTTGACGAGGACACTCGCACTTTATATTTATGACTGATGGACTGTTATGGACAAAAACTAGACGGACATATTAAATAATCCAGGACAAAGGACAATTAACCCATGGGCATAAAACTAAAATCAACACGTCAAACATCATGATTACGGAAGTTTAAATAAGCATAATTCTTTTATTTCATATTTAATTTCCTTTATTTTATATTTAATTGCACTTCTAATTATCACATTTTTATTATTATTGTAGTTAATTGCACTTTTAATTATCGTACTTTTTAATTATCGCAAGTTTATTTTATCGCATTTTTATTATTTGCAATTTCATTATCGTTATTTACTTTAAAATTTAATTTAAATCTTGTATTTATTTTTAATATTTTACATTTGGTTTTAACTGCGACTAAAGTTTTAAAATCGACAAACCGGTCATTAAACGGTAAACCCCCCCCCCCCCCCCTTTATAATAATAATATTACTTATATATATATTTGTATTTTTATAAAAGTAAACTAATATAGCGTTAAGCTTTGTTTAAAGATTTCCCCGTGGAACGAACCGGACTTACTAAAAACTACACTACTGTACGATTAGGTACACTGCCTATAAGTGTTGTAGCAAGGTTTAAGTATATCCATTCTATAAATAAATAAATATCTTGTGTAAAATTGTATCGTATTTAATATTTCTGTAAAAATATAAGCTATTTTATATACTACTCTGCTAAAACATCATAGGCCCAATAGATCTTTCTTTAGGATTCGCGTCAATTAGGGTGTCTGTTCCCTAATTCTTAGATTACCAGACTTTAATAAAAAGGGACATATTCGATTCGATAATCCAACCATAGAATGTAGCTTAGATTACTTGTGTTTATTTCGTAAAACATTTATAAAAGCAGCGCATGTATTCTCAGTCCCAAAAATATATATTGCAAAACCATTTAAAAAGGAGCAAATGAAACTCACCATACTGTATTTCGTAGTAAAAATACATATAACGTCATTGAACAAGTGCAAGGTTGGCCTCAGATTCACGAACCTAAATTAATTATATATATTTATATGTTGGTCAATATTTGTCTAACAAATTAGGTCAAGTCATAGTGTACCACAATCCTAATGCTCGAGACTAATATGCAAAAGTCAACAAAAGTAAATTTGACTCAAAATAATTTCCAAAAATCTATACATGATTAATATATAGTTTAAATATCGTCGTTTTATATTTTTAAATATTTTTTAAAAGATTTATTAGAGTAAATAATATAATTTATTTATTAATAAATAAAATTTTATATTAAATTTATATAATAAAATATACTTTTATATATATTAAGTAATAAAATTTATAGGGTTCATTTAATATCATAAAGATAATATGATAGGTATTATTAAAGTAAGTTATTACACGTAGTAAAATATGTTTGTATCACATATTTATTTGATAAAATAATATCTATAATGATAGTAAGTAAAAGTTGTATTATTTTGTAATAATAATAATTATTATAAAAATATCAATATTTATAATTACTAAGATGACATTATGATAAAACGATAATTCTAATTATGATAACTTTAATATTTACGATAATTTTTAATATTATCTTTAAAATAATAATTCTATTTAAAATAATAATAATAATGATATTTTATAGTAACAATGACATTTCTATTAAAATGATAATTTTTGTTAAAATGATAGTTTTAATACTAACGATACTTTTAATAATAATAGTAATGATAAAAATAATAAGAACGATAATTTTATCTAAATCAATATCTTATAATATTTTAATTTCATCATGATACTCTTACTCATTATTTCCTAATTGTTTCGTTTAATAGCTTTTAATCGTCTTTTATATCGTGTTCATAATAATGATAATAATAGTAATCAAAATAATTAGGTGTTACAAATATTTGTTTTAATTACACTAATATTAATAATGATAGTTACTATAACATTATTAACGATAATACTAATAATTATCTTAATGATAATATAGTAATAATAATAATAATAATAACAATAACCATTTTTAAATAATGATATATATATTAATAATGAAAATAATAATAATAATACTAATAATAATAATAATAATAATAATAATAATAATAATTGGATAATAATAATAATACTAATTATAACTTTAACGATAATAACGGTAGTAATAATAAAAAAAAATAACAATTTTTAATGATAAATCCCTTTTATTGATAAAGATAATAATAATCATAATAATAAGATAAAACTAGAACGACGATAAAAACGACGATAATAATAATCATTTTTAATAAAAATATCGAAAATTCAATTGATTATAACTTCTAATCCGTTCTTCGAAACCATTCGATATCTAAAGGAAAAGTTTTTAATTTTTCGCTAGCTTTCCAAGGACATGCATATCTTATACCTTATCTCAACCGCAAGTGTAACTAATTCAAGATTCAACCTAACCTGTCTAAGGGCAATATCAAAAGTACAAGCATGCATAATCCTAAATACTCGAGCACTAGTCAGGGATACACTATTAGTATGTAAAAGTTAAATTATGAGTACTCACGTATCAATATTGAGATTCAATATTGCAGGAAAGGTACGTAGACGCAACGGAAATGATAAACACTATATTGACCTCACGAGCATACCCATGAACCATACTCAATCACCTCCATAGCTATAACCCATAATTTCCTTAATCCTATCCTACTCGAAAAACAATTTCGAAACCACTCGGACAGCACTCCGTCGTAATATTTTATGTATACTAATAATATCTTGAAATAATACGGAGTAAATATATATATATATATGTAAATCGATTGAGAGAGTTTAGAGAAAAATATTTTCAAGTTTCTATGAAATAATGAAACCTATTGAATTCTATTTATAATAAATTTTTGAATTATTAAAGTGAATTATTAAAGTGTGAATTATTAAAGTGAATTATTAAAGTATGAATTATTAAAGTGAATTATTAAAGTATGAATTATTAAAGTGAATTATTAAAGTATGAATTATTAAAGTGAATTATTAAAGTTAAAGTAAATTAAAAATAAAGTAAAGGTAAAGTTTAAGTATAGTAAAAGTATAAAACTATGTACGTATAATACGCGTATAAATATATATAATATTAATTTAAATCGTTATATATATTTAATAAAATAAAATATAAATATCGTTATCTTTATCATACTAGTTAAGTAATGAGTTGTCAAAAGTGGTTCTAGATGTTTATAAAAGTTATATACTTTTTAATAATAAAGTTCTTTTTAAACTGAAAACGTTTTTGTACGTTTGAAACTAAATAGATCAATTGAGTCTTTATGAGATTCAATCTTTCACTATCCTTTGTCTAGTTCTCAATGATTGACAATTTGTTCTTATTTATAAATCACTTTACCATTTTTCGAATATTGTTAAAATGGAAAGATTTCTCAAATCAACGTGGGCCTTTCAATAGAGACTTGTAATCATAATTCAATATATCTAATAATTCAATCATTTGATCTTATCTTCTAATTCCATTGATAAACATTTTGAAACAGATACAATCATATAAAGTATTTAATCTAATATTTTGTTTACGTTTCAAGTTATAATATATATACACATATACATATATAATCATATTCGTTTAATGGTTCGTGAATCGTTGGAACTTGGTCGAGGTTGAATGAATGTATGAACATAGTTTAAAATTCTTGAAATTTAACTTAACAAATATTGTTTATCGTGTCGGAAACATATAAAGATTAAAGTTTAAATTTGGTTGGAAATTTCCGGGTTGTCACAGTAACTACCCGTTAAAGAAATTTCGTCCCGAAATTTGAGTGGAAAGGTCGTGAATGATAATAAGTATGTTTTCATGATGCATACGGGCTGAAAATTAGAGTTTTATCATCAGTGAATAATTTGGATAAACAATCCATTTATATGAAAAGTACGAATGAAGCTAACATAGAAGAGTGAAATGAGTAAGTGTGGATTCATCTTATCATTTGACGTAGATATGATTGATTCCCAGATTTCAAGGGATTTGAAGAAAATCTTCTTAATAAGATTTGACTCTCCGGTAATCAAGGGAATTAGGATCCGCTTTAAATGCGATCGTCCATTTTAATTGTTCTGTCAGAGATTTTCTTATAAATTCACCTCCTTCGTTTCCTTACAACTCACACCTTCTATTGATGCATTTTATGCAAGTCCCTAGACATCTACCCACGTCCATTGCAGGTACAACAATTTACAGGCCACCATGATTGCTCGTTATTATCCTATCCGTATTTGTATGTAGTTACAGGAACTGCAGGAATGAGATTTAGATGTTTGACAATGTTAGACTTAGTCAGACGTACGAGTGAAGCCTCACTAGTACGGCTGACAGGCTCATACGCACGGTTGATGCTAAGCTAAGTCACAATTACAACCTAAATGAGAAGACACGAGTGAGTGATCACCCGTACGGCTGATGAAGCCAAATCGTACTTGTGATGAATGAATCGTATGGGTGAGTCAACAGCAGGGGTATATAAAGTCTTATGTTCTTCATTTTAGGTTAAGCCTCTCATTTGTTACACACACTCAGATCTAGTGAGCTCCTCCGATTCTCTCTCAGTCCAAATCACCCAGGTGGTGAATAATAGCTCTAGGTGTTGATCTAATCACACTTGATTTAGTTGTGGTTTGACTAAATTAATAAAAAAAAAAAAAAACTTAACCTATTCACTAGAGGGTTTGATTCACTTATTCCGCCATTGTGTGAGTTAAATCTGTTGATTTCTAAGTTCCTAGTCATGTTTCATCACCTTCTATTCTTCCCCCTCAACTCATATTTTAAAGTATTCATCAATATGCTCCATCCAGTTCTGATTCTCGATATACTTCTAACTTTCATATCGGTCATTCTTCTTTTTCATCTACCGCCGGAAGAATCTATTTACTTCTACTATACTCTTGGGTTTATAGTGTTTCTAGTTCTCCCGTGTCTTTATATTGCTATATGCATCGATATATATGGTTTATAATTTCTGGTTTGTCGTTGGGCTTTATATGTTCCCTTATATTTCAAAGTCTCTGCTTCTGTCTTCTATAATCATCATCATTCACAGTTAATGCTCTCTTTTATTTGCTGCAATTTATACCCCAATTTCTATTTCAGATTTTTGTCCTTTTGTTTCTTCTTCTTGCGATTAAGCACCGCTTGTAATGGTCCAGAATTCACAGATATGAATTTCGGAATGAACATTGTTAATGTTCTAGGAAGAAAATTATGATGGCACGATCTTGACTTGTCAAATTACTAGAATACCTTGGAAAAGGCCGAATCATCAAGAAATATTTTCTTGATATTTTAGAGGTTAAATAGAATACAAGAGTCGTATAACATGGCACATGATGATGTTATGATCTGTGAATCATCACGTTCCATTTAGAAACTCAGCATGACTTACTGTAATATAATCACATTGATCAAGTGTCATTATATTATACTAATTCATGCTTCAGTTCCCAACACTACTTCAAAATATTCCTATTTTAAACTTGAATGTTTCAGAATTTAGAAACTAAAATAGTTTCTTTTATGATGTAATACAGATAGCGCGAAGAGGTAAATAATTTCAAATAAGAAAAATTAAGAAAATATCTTCAGAAATATGGAGGATATTTATAATGAAAGATATGATGATATTTTAGAATTTCTAATATCAGAGGATGATGAAGAATATTGTTCGCAGAGGTTTAGAGTCAGGAGCAAGGTATTCGATAATGACTTCAACAGGTACTGAATCATTTGGATCCTTTGAAGTCAGGTTCAGTCTTTGTAATTTGTCCACAGCCTCCTTCCTACTTTGCTCAATCCGTTTTCCAGTTCCAAAACTTCTCTTTTTCTGCGCTTTGCCAGCACACTTCATCATTATCATCCAGCTTTTACCGTTTAAAGTCGTTTATAGTTTTTGCTGCTTCATCAGCATTTTTTATTTTTTATATTTTTTTTTTTGGAGAACCAATTCGTAGTTCGGAGTGTTTTTCAGAAACTTCACATTCAAATTAAGTCCAGAAGATAGACGTTATATATACACATATAACTGTTGGCGTAGACATGCTGCGAGATTTCAAAATACTGATTGCTAATTCCCAATGATTCGTATGGCAATTCTCATTACAAGATGCGAATGAGTAAATGATGGGGTTTCAATGAATAATTATAATGACTTTTTGGAGAGGCTAAAGTCAAAGGGTAATGAAGTTGTTGGTACATCTGCTAATAATGTGGTGGAATGTAAAAGGTTCCTTGGTAACGATGGTGTATATCTCAAGGTTATAATAAGGTTAGTCTGACTGAAAAGTCGAAGTTGACTTGCTGGAGCTGTGACAAAACTGGCAACTTTGAATAGGAGTCGCAAAGTTATTTTTTGCTAATAAATGCCAAAGAATCTGACGCGGATACGTTGTTTAAACTTTTACTTTGGTTTCAAGAGTTTTTCGGGTACATAACTGTGGGTAACATGTGGTTGGATCATCATCTCGATTGCTCATCATTCGAAGTGTCTTCAGAAATTTTCGAAGGGTTTGAACACAAATTGTAATCGTTAACATACATTTGATGTTCTAACACAGTTTTGAAGTCAAAATATAGCTTGTGAAAGATGTAAGGATCTAAGAGTGATGATTTTGGTCATATCTCAAGTTGAATTTTGAGATTTCAAAATCAGAATATGTAATTAAATTTTGAATGAGTATGGTTGTTTTGATTTCTATAAAAGAATGTATATTATTGTGAAAGTAGGGAGTATAATGGATGATTTGCTGAATCAGATTCGAAGAATGTAACATATTAATTGTGAATTTATATATCTCTCGGGTATTACCTACCCGTTAAAAAAATTTCACAATTAATATTTTGTACAAAAGAATTTTATTACAGTCTTTATGAAAATATATATATGTATATTTTCTTCAGATGTAACATAGATTTAATGAGTTAATGTTAAATTAAACTCATTTGATTTACGGTTGAAACTAGAATTGAATAATCCCTAAAGGCTTTAAAAAGTACATAAATTTTACGCAGTATTTCTTTAATGACATTGAAATTATGAATCAATACTTCGTTATTTGTTGATGTATGATGTTCGGTTCGTGGAATTCTTGTGAATTTCGCAAAGTACGAATGATGTTATCTGAAAAGTTTCGGGTACATCGATGATGAAAGTGTAAAATCAAATATATACTTGATTTATTATGAATTGGAATTTGTTGAATTTCGACAGAGATTGTAGTTAACGCTGGTTAAGTTGCGGCCGAAGGACGTACATTATTGCATATTTGTAATATGAATTAACCGAGTAGTTAAGATTCACACACAATAGCTTAGCACGGAAAGATTTATTTCAATATATATAAATATATATATATATATATATATATATATATATATATATATATATATATATATATATATATATATATATATATATATATAATATACATATAATTTTTTCAGAGGGAATGAGTTAATTCTTCATAACTCGTTGATACAATATACACGTTATTGATTCGTAATGATGTCCACAATGATTTTTGAACTGACGGAGTTTGTGATGTTATCTGTGTTGTTGATTCGGATGTTGACTGTACTGACGATGCTGGTAACGCTGGCGGTACTGTTGATGCTGTTGGTAAAGCAAGTTTAGCTTGTTAATCACACACCATTTTTGTCAGGGTTTCTACTCTTCCTTCTATCATTTTGGTTCGCTTAACTGATTTATGGTTAGGGCTAGATTAGATAATCTCTAAGACTTTAGAGATTACATAATCACCGCGGAATGTTTCTCCAATGAAGTTATGAATTAATACTTCGTCAGTTATTGTTGTTGGTACTCCTTGGTATCCATGATGCGTATGACGTTGATGCTCGTGGGACAGATTGTGAAGTTAAGGTTTACGACGCGGTTGTGGTTGGAGGTGGTAATGGTACTGTTGGCATTGATGATGGTGGTACTGGTTATGCTGCTGATGCTGCTGCTGGTGTTTGTAATCTCTGCACCATATTCTCCAAAGCCACTACCCGAGCGCGAAGCTCGTTGACTTCTTCTATTACACCGGGGTGATTGTCGGTTCGGATGAGCGGATAAATAAAATCTAAAATTTGATGTAATATATAATCGTGACGAGATACTCTGGAAATGAGCGAGAAAATGGTGTTTCGGACAGGTTCGCCGGTAAGTGCTTCAGGTTCTTCGTCAAGAGGGCAATGTGGTGGATGGAAGGGATCACCTTCTTCTTGTCTCCAATGATTGAGGAGGCTACGAACCCATCCCCAATTCATCCAGAATAGGTGATGACTGATTGGTTGATCTATTCCGGTCACACTGCTTTCGGAGCTTGAATGGGATTCCATTTTGGAATCTGAGTGACTTGAACTGATGACGAATTCCATTTCGTACGATTGGATAAAGGATTTTTTTTTCCGATATGAAATGATTTGGCTAACGGTTGGTATTCTAATTACATAGAATATATATATATATATATATATATATATATATATATATATATATATATATATATATATATATAGATCAAAAGATTTCGTAGATTACGGAGGACTTTGCGGGATATGTCAGGCAAAGTTTAAAGTAACAGATACGATAAGATATGATTTAGCAGATATGCTAAGATATGAATTTTTGTCTATACACTATTCATGCAATCAATGCAGCAAGACGTGTCTTAGACTAAAAATGATAAGCCAGTAATTTCCTGAGGATGATAAGTAGTTAATTTTCGACACAAAATGATAAGCAAAACTTTTGACATGTAGACACGGTCGAAGTCCAGACTCACTAATGCATCCTATCAACTTATCAGTTAGACATACTAATGTAGACCTGGTTCGCTAAGACCACCGCTCTGATACCAACTGAAAGCTTCAGTTGGGGACACCACACGTCCCACCCAGTGCCTTCCCAGCTAACCGCCTGGTGACCACTGAGTGTACCTCAGATACTGATTTTAGGGCCTGCCTCTCGGCTACTGCCAACCCTCGTAAGGGATCGCAAGGAGTAAGAGCCAATGCTTCGTCACAGGTAACACTGTGAGAACCTCCTTTACGACTAACCCGCCACACATGGACGGCGTTATACCAGCTCTGATGCCAACTGAAAGGACCCGTTCATATACATTATAAATGATTCACAATAGTTGATTTCATTGCGAGGTATTTGACCTCTATATGATACATTTTACAAACATTGCATTCGTTTTTAAAAGACAAACTTTCTTTACATCGAAAATTAACAGGCATGCATACCATTTCATAATATCCACTATCTAACTATAAATTGATTTAATAATAATCTTTGATGAACTCAATAACTCGAATGCAACGTTCTTCGAAATATGCTATGAAAGACTCCAAGTAATATCTTTAAAATGAGCAAATGCACAGCGGAAGATTTCTTTAACACCTGAGAATAAACATGCTTTAAAGTGTCAACCAAAAGGTTGGTGAGTTCATTAGTTTATCATAATCATTTGTTACCATCATTTTAATAGACCACAAGAATTTCATTTCCAGTTCTCATAAATATACGTCCCATGCATAGAGATAAAAATAATCATTCATATGGTGAACACCTGGTAACCGACATTAACTAGATACATATAAGAATATCCCCTATCATTCCGGGATCCTCCTTCGGACATGATATAAATTTCGAAGTACTAAAGCATCCGGTACTTTGGATGGGGTTTGTTAGGCCCAATAGATCTATCTTTAGGATTCGCGTCAATTAGGGTGTCTGTTCCCTAATTCTTAGATTACCAGACTTTAATAAAAAGGGGCATATTCGATTCGATAATCCAACCATAGAATGTAGCTTCGATTACTTGTGTTTATTTCGTAAAACATTTATAAAAGCAGCGCATGTATTCTCAGTCCCAAAAATATATATTGCAAAACCATTTAAAAAGGGAGCAAATGAAACTCACCATACTGTATTTCGTAGTAAAAATACATATAACGTCATTGAACAAGTGCAAGGTTGGCCTCGGATTCACGAACCTAAATTAATTATATATATTTATATGTTGGTCAATATTTGCAAACAAATTAGGGCAAGTCATAGTGTACCACAATCCTAATGCTCGAGACTAATATGCAAAAGTCAACAAAAGTAAATTTGACTCAAAATAATTTCCAAAAATCTATACATGATTAATATATAGTTTAAATATCGTCGTTTTATATTTTTAAATATTTTTTAAAAGATTTATTAGAGTAAATAATATAATTTATTTATTAATAAATAAAATTTTATATTAAATTTATATAATAAAATATACTTTTATATATATTAAGTAATAAAATTTATAGGGTTCATTTAATATCATAAAGATAATATGATAGGTATTATTAAAGTAATTTATTACACGTAGTAAAATATGTTTGTATCACATATTTATTTGATAAAATAATATCTATAATGATAGTAAGTAAAAGTTGTATTATTTTGTAATAATAATAATTATTATAAAAATATCAATATTTATAATTACTAAGATGACATTATGATAAAACGATAATTCTAATTATGATAACTTTAATATTTACGATAATTTTTAATATTATCTTTAAAATAATAATTCTATTTAAAATAATAATAATAATGATATTTTATAGTAACAATGACATTTCTATTAAAATGATAATTTTTGTTAAAATGATAGTTTTAATACTAACGATACTTTTAATAATAATAGTAATGATAAAAATAATAAGAACGATAATTTTATCTAAATCAATATCTTATAATATTTTAATTTCATCATGATACTCTTACTCATTATTTCCTAATCGTTTCGTTTAATAGCTTTTAATCGTCTTTTATATCGTGTTCATAATAATGATAATAATAGTAATCAAAATAATTAGGTGTTACAAATATTTGTTTTATTTACACTAATATTAATAATGATAGTTACTATAACATTATTAACAATAATACTAATAATTATCTTAATGATAATATAGTAATAATAATAATAACAATAACAATAACTATTTTTAAATAATGATATATATATTAATAATGAAAATAATAATAATAATAATACTAATAATAATAATAATAATAATAATAATAATAATAATAATAATAATAATAATAATAATTGGATAATAATAATAATACTAATTATAACTTTAACGATAATAACGGTAGTAATAATAAAAAAAATAACAATTTTTAATGATAAATCCCTTTTATTGATAAAGATAATAATAATCATAATAATAAGATAAAACTAGAACGACGATAAAAACGACGATAATAATAATCATTTTTAATAAAAATATCGAAAATTCAATTGATTATAACTTCTAATCCGTTCTTCGAAACCATTCGATATCTAAAGGAAAAGTTCTTAATTTTTCGCTAGCTTTCCAAGGACATGCATATCTTATACCTTATCTCAACCGCAAGTGTAACTAATTCAAGATTCAACCTAACCTGTCTAAGGGCAATATCAAAAGTACAAGCATGCATAATCCTAAATACTCGAGCACTAGTCAGGGATACACTATTAGTATGTAAAAGTTAAATTATGAGTACTCACGTATCAATATTGAGATTCAATATTGCAGGAAAGGTACGTAGACGCAACGGAAATGATAAACACTATATTGACCTCACGAGCATACCCATGAACCATACTCAATCACCTCCATAGCTATAACCCATAATTTCCTTAATCCTATCCTACTCGAAAAACAATTTCGAAACCACTCGGATAGCACTCCGTCGTAATATTTTATGTATACTAATAATATCTTGAAATAATACTGAGTAAATATATATATATATATATATATATATATATATATATATATATATGTAAATCGATTGAGAGAGTTTAGAGAAAAATATTTTCAAGTTTCTATGAAATAATGAAACCTATTGAATTCTATTTATAATAGATTTTTGAATTATTAAAGTGAATTATTAAAGTATGAATTATTAAAGTATGAATTATTAAAGTGAATTATTAAAGTACGAATTATTAAAGTGAATTATTAAAGTATGAATTATTAAAGTGAATTATTAAAGTTAAAGTAAATTAAAAATAAAGTAAAGGTAAAGTTTAAGTATAGTAAAAGTATAAAACTATGAACGTATAATACGCGTATAAATATATATAATATTAATTTAAATCGTTATATATATTTAATAAAATAAAATATAAATATCGTTATCTTTATCATACTAGTTAAGTAATGAGTTGTCAAAAGTGGTTCTAGATGTTTATAAAAGTTATATACGTTTTAATAATAAAGTTCTTTTTAAACTGAAAACGTTTTTGTACGTTTGAAACTAAATAGATCAATCGAGTCTTTATGAGATTCAATCTTCCACTATCCTTTGTCTAGTTCTCAATGATTGAAAATTTGTTCTTATTTATAAATCACTTTACCATTTTTCGAATATTGTTAAAATGGAAAGATTTCTCAAATCAACGTGGGCCTTTCAATAGAGACTTGTAATCATAATTCAATATATCTAATAATTCAATCATTTGATCTTATCTTCTAATTCTATTGATAAATATTTTGAAACAGATACAATCATATAAAGTATTTAATCTAATATTTTGTTTACGTTTCAAGTTATAATATATATACACATATACATATATAATCATATTCGTTTAATGGTTCGTGAATCATTGGAACTTGGTCGAGGTTGAATGAATGTATGAACATAGTTTAAAATTCTTGAAATTTAACTTAACAAATAGTGTTTATCGTGTCGGAAACATATAAAGATTAAAGTTTAAATTTGGTTGGAAATTTCCGGGTTGTCACAGCTGTAGACAAATCACAAAGACTAAACCTGCCTTCAAAGAATCCAGATGTTTCAGTATCTGCTGAAATCTTTAACGAATATCTTGCTCCTTATTTATTCCAAATCCTTACGGAAAAAGTTTCTGTATTATCCTTTGATTCTAGATATTTTAAAATTTTAATATATCACCGTATCTTTCAGTATAAATATCCTCAATATTTCTGAAGATATCTTCATAACTATTCTTGTCCGAAATTATCTATCTCTTCGTGCTATCTGTGTTACATCATAAAGGAAACTGTTTTAGTTTCTAAATTCCTACAACCTTCGAGTTTAAATTATGAATGCTTCTGGAGAAGTGTTGGGAATGGGAAGCATGAGTTAGTATAATATAATGACGCCTGGCCAACGTGGTTATATTACAGTAAGTCATGCTGGAATTTCTAATGGAACGTGATGATGGTTTACAGACCATACCTTCATCATGTGTCATGTCACATGAATCTTTCATTATACTTAACCTCTAAACATATTAAGAAGATATTTTCTTAATATTTCTATCTTTTCTGTGATTTTCTGGTAATTTAACAAATCAGACCGTGCTACTACCATTTCCTTCTTTAGAACATTAGTCATGTTCATTCGAAATTCAAAGATTTAGTCTACAAATTCAAGACAACTTGATCGCTTCACTTAAATTCGGGAAGAAAAACAAAAGCATAGAGCCCTGGAATATAAGGAAAAATATAAGCACGACGACAACATAGAAATTACAAACCGTGTATATCAATACGTATTGCAACTTAAAGACACGGGAGAATTAAAAATATTATAACCCCAAGGTAATAGTAGAAGAAAATAAATTCCTCCGGTGGCAGATGAAAAAGAAGAATGAAAGATACGATAGCCAGGAAAATATCAAGGATCAGAACTGGATTTAGCATTTTCAAAATCTTTTGGAGGTATGAATTGAGGAAGAAATTATAGGAGTGATGAAAATAATGAAACGGAAGAGGTTAATTTATAGTGAAATATCAGACATAGCAATCGAAGCAGATTACCACATTTAATCAAAGGGGATCCTGATTCCCTTAATTACCGAAGAATCAGATCTGATATAGATTACGAAGATTCTCTTTAAATTCCTTGAAATCTGGAAGTCAACCGTAACTACGTCAAAAGTTAAGGCGAACATTTAATTTCCCCAGTTCACTCATTTGTGATAGCTTCACTCATACTCTTCACGTATTCGAATTATTTTATCCATATTATTCAATGGTGAAAAAACTCTATTTTTCAACTCGTATTCGTCATGAAAACATTTTTGTTATCGACCATGACGATCTCTCTCAAATTTTGGGACGAAATTTCTTTAACGGGTAGGTACTGTAATGACCCGGGAAATTTCGACTTATTTTTAACTCGAATCTCTAAATGATTTCATAACTTCTGACACGATAAGCAAAGTCTATTATCCCGAGTCTCAAAAATTTTGAACTGTTTTCATAAATTTAGTTAACCTTTGACCATTTCCGACGATTCACGAACTATTACTTGTAAATAAATAAAAACATATATATATATATATATATATATATATATATATATATATATATATATATATATATATATATATATATATATATATATATATATATATATATATATATATATATATATATATATATATATATATATATATATATAATTTAAAATATAAATTGAAATATTATATGATGTATTTATTAGAATTAATAATGTAAAATAAAATAATATATAATAATTAATATTTAAAACATATCTATATATGTAAATAAAGTATATTGAATATATATACAGTTCAAATTTATTTTGTAATCCTCAGTAATGCTCATTCGTCATTCGATTGATATTAAGCAAGTTAAATTCAAACTTATATGATTTTAAAATAAACGGTGATCCGAAAATGAGTTATATCAATTATAGGCTTATTAAAAATGTATTTAGGAGCTATTTGTTAAATTTTAACACTTTTTATATTTTACCTGGGATCGAGCACGAACAGTGATTTAAATTTTATTTAATAATTTTAAAAACAATTAATGATAAATTTTATACAATAATGACTAAAATAAATAAATATAATTACTGTAAAAATTTTAGATTTTTCTGAAGACTTTTTATCCGCCACTAAATAACAACAGAGTACGAGATACTATCTCTATTAAAACTGTCGGTAGTATGCGAACAAATAAACTTCAGGAGATTAAATTTATATTACTATTTGACAATGTGCATAAAAGTTGATTTAGGATTACTGTTGGTGATTGATTAATATCTATGTAATCTATATATGTACATATGCATATAGAGATATTGAGAGCACACACACATATAACACATATACTACGTGTTATTTTATTTATTCATTTATCATATTTTTTATAGGACATGGGTTGGTAAAAGTTATAAAAATTTTAAGTTAATAAAAATAGTTACCTTTTTATTTTAACTAGAAATTTAATATTACATTATAAATACTAAATATATTTTAAGTGGGACGGAGGGCACGGGACGAACAAATTCTTTTTAAGAGTCATTTTATAAATATTAAGACAAAAATAAAAATATGTATTTTTATAAAAGTAAAACTTTTATATATCTTTTTACCCGTCAATTATTGGTACGGAGTATAGAATACCAGTTCGTGAAAACACGGGGTTAAAATAAAAACCAAAAATATGTCACTGGTTTGATATTTTTCATGAGTGAAAGAATCATTGTCATTGGTTTGTTGCTATCTCCACGTAAGGAGTATTCAAGGGGACAAGTTGTGTGTTTTTTTTTATGTTTTTTTTTTTTTTTATCTTTCAAGCATGTTCGATTTTATAATATATATACACCTCAAATCTTGTTCTGCCATTTGCACAAACCAACATACATATCTTCATACTCCGTAAAAATTATTAATGCTAATATTAGAATTAATGATATTATTATTATTATTAGTATTAGTATTATTACAAAATAATACATAAAATACTACGAAGGGGTTATGCTCGGGTGATTTTCAAAACAAGTTTCAAATGGGTTAAAGCTAAGGAATTTATGGGTTATATCTAAGGAGGCTATGAGTATTGTTCATGAATCAAAGGCCAACCTTGCACTTATTAATACCGTTGCGTCTGCATATTTTTCCTGCAATATTGAACAGTGAGTTTATAGATCCCTTTTTAAATGCTTTAAATATTTTTGGACTGAGAATACATGCACTTTATTTTATAAGCAATGGACACAAGTACATACTTAATTCTACACTGAGTTTGAACCGAGAATCCCTTAGCTTTGGTATCTAGTAACTGCCGGTTATAAGAACTGGTGGGCGCGAGTAGTTGTAATTGGATCCATAGGGCTTGACATCCCCGTCCGTTCCAGGTTAGAAGCCCTAACCTGAACTATAAACGGACGTATGCTATTTGAATTTAGTACATGTTGGTTTACGTGTATTGCACATGTTGGTTGCATGTATGTTAAAACAGGGGTACTTATTATATATACGTTAAGTTTAGTTACCAGAGTGCTCAATTTCGTAGAATATATTGATAAATGTTTTGGATGAAACAACTAAAATCTTGTGGTCCACCTTTATATACAGATTATGCGCAATATTAAAACTATGAACTCACCAACCTTTGTGTTGACATTTTTAGCATGTTTATTCTCAGGTCCGTAGAAGTCTTCCGCTGTTTGCTTATACATTATACAAGCTATGTGCATGGAGTCAAACATGCTTTATTCGAGAAAATTTTGCATTCACAAAATCATCACCATGTATCTTATTTTGACTGCATTGTCAACGGATGTATTATTGTAAACTATTATTTACGGTGATTGTCTATATGTAGAAATCATCAGATGTCAAAAACCTTGGATTTAGATATTCATTTATGGTGTGCCTTTTCAAAAAAATGCAATGTTTACAAAACGTATTATATAGAGGTCAATACCTCGCAATGAAACCGGTGAATAACGTACTGCGTCAATAGCAATTTTGGCAGGTCGTTACAGAATGTGTCGAGGAACCGATTGCCATTCTTGATGAAAAGGTTAAAATGTTGCGTAACAAAGAGGTGAGGACTTTTAAAGTCTAATGGCGTTATCGAAAGGGTTCTGAGTTCACGTGGGAATCCGAAGAGTTTGTTTTGGTGTATCTTCCTGCTTGTCATGCGGCTAGGATTGCGAGGAGGCAATCCGATTCAAGTGGGGGAAAGTTGTAAGACCCAAGTTCGAAATGTACATATTGTATATATATAGATGCTGGCGGCTTTTAGATTCAGTGTTGGACCGCGGCGCGGCTGTTGTCTGGAGAAAATTCAATTTGTTTTATTTATTTAAATGAGGGGCATTTTGGTATTTTCACAAGATGGATGGATTTAAAGCCCCAAGATCAGTTTAGGAGTGTCATTTACTCCTCTTCCACCAACCTTATCCCTACCACTTCAATTTTAGAGAGAGAAAGGGTTCTAGTGTGAAACGACCCGTCCATAATAATATAAACGAGGTACGTTATTCATTGGTCCAATAGTGAGGTATTTGACCTCTATATGATACGTTTTAGAAAATATTGCATTCGTTTCATAAAAAGCACACCATTATTATACATAATGCATGTTTTAAACAAATGGGCGATTATTTAAGGAATAATCCCCATATTACATTAGTTTCCAATTACTACACACTTGACATAACAGTTGAATATAATACATGATAAAAGTTTTATTGAATGCAACACTTCATTTAAACAAAAGCATGAGACTCCATGCACAGCTTGCTCAGATAATGCAACAGCGGAAGACTTTCTTAAGGACCTGAGAATAAACATGCTTAAACTGTCAACACAAAGGTTGGTGAGATATAGGTTTTAAAGCCAGCATAAGATATAATAATAGACCACAAGATTTCATGTTATAAACGTTTCAGCAAAGATATTCTATATGTTGTTGAGCGCCCAGTAACTATAATTAACAGATATTTTCCGTGCATATTCCCTTTTTAAAGTTATCTCTACACCGTACCAAATGTAGTAAAACGAAGTACTAAACACCCGTTATGAACTAGTGCTAACTAGCCCGAGTGGGGTTGTCAAACCCAATAGATCTATCAATAGGATTCGCGCTTACATGTTAACCACATGTAACAAATAGTTACCAGACTATTAGGGATATATACAAAGCTACAACTCAACATAGAATATATATTTAAGTACTTGTGTCTATTTCGAAAAACAAAAGATGCATGTATTCTCATCCCAAAATATTTGTAGAGTTTAAAAATGGGACTATATACTCACTGTCGTAAATGTATAGTTTTAACAAGTTTTCAACTTATTAAAATATAGCCGACGTCCTTGGATTCACAAACCTATAATAATAATAACAATGCAGATAATAATACATATGAACAAAATTAATATAGCAAGTTCATATAATACTTATATAATAATTTTTAACATTTTATGTTAGTAGTCTATTGTTAGTAGTCCTTTGTTAGTAGTCCAAAATAGTCCGAAAAATCCAACAGTCCAATAATCGGTATATATATAATCTTAGAATTACCCCACAGCGTATTGTGTATGTATTGTCTTGCATCAATCCAGAGACGTGTTGACTTAGGATTTATCAAAACGTATTGTGCATGTATTGTCATGGAACGTACCAAGATTATCATATATATACAATCTCAGAATTAACCAAGATTATAATATTTTGTTATACTAATGATAACATGTCCAAATATATATAGGATATAGGAAAAGTTAGCAAGGATATGGTTAATATAGTTTTTATAAGATAAATTTCGTCCATACAACGTTAATTTTAGCAGATTTTGTTTTGCTCGCCAAAAATTCATTACAACTCCGTTTAAAGTGAATCAAATTGCTATGGATTCCTTAAGAAGTTAATTTTTCAAAACCAATTCGAAAAGTTCAGCCCATATATTAATTTTTATAGTTTTACCCTCTTTTTGTGCCGGTGGACAGATTTGGAAGAATCCCGGCATCCACCCAATATATGATTTTTGATAAAATACTTCCACTTTGTCTAAAATCATGAAAAATTTACTGAAAGTCTTATTTACATATATTAACATATTTCCAAAGTCTTAGCTTCGAATGCAAAGTCTAAGATAGGTTTTTAATTCCCAACCCAAAACATTCCGCTTTTACCGAATGAAGACTAGTTGATGTATGTTAAGTTTTTAAGGTGTTCTTCATATGTACAAGTTATAAGTTCTTATAATAGTTTAATATAACATCATAATATGTATAAATAAGTGTTGTTAGGGTTAGATTAGATTAGTTTTCAAAAAAGTTTAGAATCATCCAAACTATGTTCTAGTTGTTATTAACTATGATCTTTTATATAGATAGCTATAATCGTATGAATTGAACAAGAGTTTTGGTAAGGCTAATACCTTGATTTAAGAAAGGGAAATAGTTGAATATGAAGAGGATTTCTAGAGCTTGAAAGACTCCTTAAAATGGTGCTTAAAGATAACCAAACTTGGAAGCAAAACTTAAATCAAAGGAGGTGTTCTTGATTACTACTTCTATGGTACTTATGGATTGTTTTTGTAACTAGTTTTTGTTGTAGATAATGAAGGCTTATTAGAACTTGAAGAGAGGATATTAGAGAGTGTTTTTAGAGAGAAAGAATAAGAGAATACTTGGAAGAGAATTGAAAGTAGAATGGATGTAAATGTGTGTAAAAAAAATACCATGTAAGGTCTTTATATACTAGTTGTATTTTGTTATTTTATGACAAATATCTAGGATAAGTTAAATACCATGAGGTCATGCATGACATAATAAGATTGATGATGTCATGCATGACATAATACATCAATCATGCAAATTACTATTGGTATATACGAATAGTAAATACTTTATGTTGTCTTTTTTTGACTAATATCTAGTATAAGTTAAATTGATGATGTCAAGCATGACATAATAAGATTGATGATGTTATGCATGACATAATACTCCACTAATACAGATTTTTATTAGTATATATCAATCGTAAATACTTCTAGAAGCTTCGTATAATACGTGTATATATATACTGTATGAATACGAGTAGGATTCTTGAGAAAAATGAACGAAAATACGAGTATAGCTATCCTTTATATGTTTTTGTATATTATTAAGTGTATTTAATACTTTTAAGGTTGTATTTATACTCATAATACATTGTATGTAAATACATTTTAACATAAGTTAATTATGTCGTTTAAATAGTAACATATATATTGTTCGAAAACTCTTTAAATTAGTAGTATGAAAAAATATATATATATAAATATATAATACTTTGTTAATATACTTAATGAGATATTTAATTATCATATTTTCAAGTTAAATATATATATATATATATATATATATATATATATATATACACACACACATATATATAATTAATACAAATTATGACGTTCGTGAATCGTAGGAATAAAAGGGTAATTGATTATATGAACACAGTTCAAAGTTTTTGAGATTTTCACATTACAGACTTTGCTTATCGTGTCGGAAACATTAAATCATTTAAAGATAAAGTTTAAATTTGGTCGAAAATTTTCGGGTCATCACAGTACCTACCCGTTAAAGAAATTTCATCCCAAAATTTGATTGGGATGGTTATGGCTGACAATAAGTATATTTTCATGACTCATATGAGTTAGAAATTAGAGTTTTATCATCATTGAGTAATATGGATAAAACAACTCGATTATGTGAAGAGTACGAGTGAAGCTATAGCAAAAGGGTGAAATGAGAAAAATAAAGTTTCGTCATATCTTTTGACGTAGATAGGGTTGATTTCAGGAGTTCAAGGGATTTAGAGAAAATCTTCGTAATAAGATTTGGTTTTTCGATAATTAAGGAAATTAGGGTCTTCTTTGGTTAAATGCAATAATCTGTTTTGATTGCTCTGTCGAATATTTCACTATAAATCCACTCCTTTCATTTCTTTATTTCCACAACCCACCCTTCTATTCTTTTTCCCTTAACTCATACTTTAAAGCATTCGTCAATATGCTCCATCCAGTTCTGATTCTTGATATACTCCTAACTTTCATATCTGTTATTCTTATTTTTCATCTGCCGCTGGAAGAATCTATTTACTTCTACTATACTCTTGGTTTTATAGTGTTTTTAGCCCTCCCGTGTCTTTATATTGCTATATGCATCGATATATATGGTTTGTAATTTCTGGGTTGTTGTTGGGTTTTATATCTTCCCTTATATTTCGATGTCTCTGCTTCTGTCTTTCTATAATCATTGACATCCACAGTTAATACTCTCTCCAATTTGCTTTGATTTATACTCCTCTTTATACTTCGAAGCTTGATGTTTTTGTCTTCTCTTCTCGACCTTAGTACAGTAAGTAATTGTCCAGAATTCGTGGGTATGGATTTCGAAATGAACATTGTTAATGTTCTAAGAAGGAAATTGTAATGGCACGATCTTGATTTGTCAAATTACCAGAATATCTGAAAAATAGAATTATCAAGAAGATATGTTCTTAATATGTTTGGAGATTAGGTAGAATGTAAGAGTCGTGTAATATGGCACATGATGACGTTATGATCTGTGAATCATCACGTTTCATTAGAAACTCAGCATGACTTACTGTAATATAATCACGTTGATCATAACTCATGCTTCAATTCCTAACACTACTTCAAAATCATTCATATTTAAATTCGAATTTTTCAGAATTTAGAAACTAAAACAGTTTCCTTTCTGATGTAACACTGATATCGCAAAGAGATAAATGATTTTAGATAAGAATAGTTATAAAAATATCTTCAGAAATATCAAGGATATTTATAATGAAAGATACGATGATATCTTAGAATTTCTAATATCGATGGATGATGAAGAAAATTTGTCCGCAAGAGTGTAGAGTCAGGAGCAAGGTATTCATTAATGACTTCATCAGGTACTGAATCATTTGGATTCTTTAAAAGCTGGTTTAGTCCTTGTGATCTGTCCACATCATACTTCATAGTTTCGCGTAATCCGCTTTTCGGTACTAAATTTTCTATTGCGCGTTTCCAACACTCCATCCCTTATCATCATACTTTTGACTGTTAAATTCGTTTACAGTTCTTGCCGTTTCATCAACATTTTCTAAAATTCAGAGAACTGATTCGTAACCTGGGTGCTTTTTAGAATTTCATGATGGAGGATCATAATTCTTAAGAAACAAGTGTTATATGTATACATATAATTATTGATGTAGTAACGCTGCGAGATTCAAAATACTGCTTGCTGATTCTCGGTAATTGGTATGACAATTCTTGTTACAAGATGTGATTGAGTGTATGATAGGGTTTCAATGAATATAATAATTTTTCGAAAAGTCAAAGATCAACGAAGTTACTAGCAAGTTTACTGCTAATGTGGCGGAATATAAAAGGTTCCCTGGTAACGATGGTGGAAAGGGTAATCGTATACATCAGGGTTATAATAAGGCTAGTCTGACTGAAAAGTCGAAGTTGACTTGCTGGAGCTGTAACAAAACTAGCTACTTTGAAAAGGGATTAAAAAGTTATTTTTGGTAATAACAACGCTAAGGGATTTGTGTTAAACTTCTACTTAGGTTCCGGGAGTTTTCCAGATGCATGATTATGGATAACATGTGGTTGGATCATCACCTCGAGGTTGTTTCTTAATTGAGGTGTTTTCAAGAATCATGAAGGGTTTGAACGCAGGTTGTCATCGTCAATATATAATGTTCTAGAATTTTGAACGACATGAATATTTATTCTGGTTGTTATGAATAGAACTGATGTTCTAGCACAGTTTTAAATTCAAAGTATGACTTTGAAAGATGTAAAAATCTAAGAGTGATGTCTTCTGTTAAATCTTAACTTGGATTTTGATTTGTCAAAATCAGAACATGTAATTAAATTTGGATGAGAATGGTTGTTTTGATTTCTTTGAAAGAATGTATATTGTTGTGAAGTAGTGAGTATAGTTGATGATTTCTGAATCAGATTCGAAGAATGTATCATATTAATTGTGAATTTATATATCTCTCGGGTATTACCTATCCGTTGAAAGTTTCACAAGTTAATATTTTGTACAAGAGAATATTATTACAGTCTTTATGAAATATATATAAATATATATATATATATATATATATATATATATATATATATATATATATATATATATATATATATATATATATATATATATATATATATATATATATATTCTTCAGATGTAATACAGATTTAATGAGTTAATATTAAATTAAACTCATTGAATTTTCGGATGGGATTAGAAGTGAATAATCTCTAAAACATTAGAGGTTATATAATTTCTGCGAAGTATTTTACTAATGTAATCAATATTTCATTGTTCATTTTCATTGATATTTCCTGTGGATGATGTTGGTGCTCGTGGAATTCTTGTGAACTTCGCGAGATATGAATGATGTTTTCTAGAAAGTTTCGAGTACATCGGGAATGAAAGTGTAAAATCAAACATGTATTTAAATAGTATACTTGATTTATTATGAAATGGATTTCATTGAGTTGAAACGGGGATTTTAGTTAACGATGGTTAAGTCGTTTAACGAAGGATGTACATAATAGCATATTAATAACATGAACTTAACTGAGTAGTACTTACCAGTTAAGATTCACATGTAATAGCTTAGTACAAAAAGATTTATTATGGTTTCAAAATTTATACATATATATATTATATACATATAAATTCTTCAGTGGGAATGAGTTATACTTCATAACTCGTTGATACAATATACTCGTTGTTGGTTAGTGATGATGTCCGCGGTGATTATGGGTCAGACGGAGCTCGGGATGTTATAGGCGCCGTTGGTGCTGACGATACTGACGGCACTGACGGCACTGACGGTGCTGGTGATGTTGATGGTGCTGTTGATGCCGGTGTTGCTGCTGATGTTTGTAATCTTTGCACCATATTCTCTAAAGCCACTACCCGAGCACGAAGCTCGTTGACTTCTTCTATTACGCCGGGGTGATTATCGGTTCGTACGAGCGGATGAATAAGATCTAGAATATGAGATAGTATATAATCATGACGAGATACTCTCGAAATGAGAGAGAAAATGGTGTTTTGGATAGGTTCGCCGGTAAGTGCTTCAGGTTCATCGCCAAGAGGGCAATGTGGTGGATGGAAAGGATCACCTTCTTCTTGTCTCCAATGATTTAATAGGCTACGAACCCATCCCCAATTCATCCAGAATAGATGATGGCTAATTGGTTGCTCCATTCCGGTCACACTGCTTTCGGAGCTTGAGTGAAAATCCATATCGGAATTCGAGGGACTTGAACTAGTGGCGAATTCCATTTCGTATGATTGAATAAAGGATTTTTCGATATGAAATGATTTCCGGCTATCGGATGGTATTCTATTACATAGAATATCTATATATGTAGAACAAAAGATTTCGTAGATTACGGAAGGATTTACGGAATATGCCAGGCAAAGTTTACAGTAACAGATACGCTAAGATATGAATTAGCAGATACGCTAAGATATGAATTTTTGTCTATACACTATTCATGCAATCAATGCAGTAAGATGTGTCTAGACTAAGAATGATAAGCAGGTAATTTTTGACAAGAAATGATAAGCAAATTTTTTTTTACATGAAGCTAAGGTCGAAGTCCAGACTTACTAATGCATCTTATCAACTATCAGTTAGGCACACTAATGCAAGACCTGGTTCGCTAAGACTACCGCTCTGATACCAACTGAAATGACCCGTCCATAATACTATAAACGAGGTACGTTATTCATTGGTCCCATAGCGAGGTATTTGACCTCTATATGATATGTTTTAGAAAATATTGCACTCGTTTCATAAAAAGCACACCATTATTATACATGATGCATGTTTTAAATAAATGGGCGATTATTTAAGGAATAATCCCCATATTACATTAGTTTCGAAATACTACACATGTGACATAACAGATGAATATAATACATGATAAAGGTTTTATTGAATGCAACACTTCATTTAAACAAAAGCATGAGACTCCATGCACAGCTTGCTCAGATAATGCAACAGCGGAAGACTTTCTTAAGGACCTGAGAATAAACATGCTTAAACAGTCAACACAAAGGTTGGTGAGATATAGGTTTTAAAGCCAGTATAAGATATAATAATAAACCACAAGATTTCATGTTATAAACGTTTCAGCAAAGATATTCTATATGTTGTTGAGCGCCCAGTAACTATACTTAACAGATATTTTTCGTGCATATTCCCTTTTTAAAGTTATCTCTACACAGTACCAAATGTAGTAAAATGAAGTACTAAATACCCGTTATGAACTAGTGCTAACTAGCCCGAGTGGGGTTGTCAAACCCAATAGATCTATCAATAGGATTCGCGCTTACATGTTAACCACATGTAACAAATAGTTACTAGACTATTAGGGATATATAAAAAGGTACAACTCAACATAGAATATATATTTAAGTACTTGTGTCTATTTTGAAAAACAAAAGATGCATGCATTCTCATCCCAAAATATTTGTAGAGTTTAAAAATGGGACTATATACTCACTGTTGTAAAAGTATAGTTTTAACAAGTTTTCAACTTATTAAAATATAGCTGACGTCCTTGGATTCACAAACCTATAATAATAATAATAATAATAATGATTCAGATAATAATACATATGAACAAAATTAATATAGCAAGTTCATATATACTTATATAATAATTTTTAACATTTTATGTTAGTAGTCCATTGTTAGTAGTCCTTTGTTAGTAGTCCAAAATAGTCCGAAAAGTCCAACAGTCCAATAATCGGTATATATATAATCTTAGAATTATCCCACGGCGTATTGTGTACGTATTGTCTTGCATCAATTCAGAGACGTGTTGACTTAGGATTTATCAAAACGTATTGTGCACATATTGTCATGGAACGTACAAAGATTATCATATATATACAATCTCAGAATTAACCAAGATTATAATATTTTGTTATACTAATGATAACATGTCCAAATATATATAGGATATAGGAAAATTTAGCAAGGATATAGTTAATATAGTTTTTATAAGATAAATTTCGTCCATACAACGTTAATTTTAGCAGATTTTATTTTGCTCGCCAAAAATTCATTACAACTCCGTTTAAAGTGAATCAAATTGCTATGGATTCCTTAAGAAGTTAATTTTTCAAAACCAATTCGAAAAGTTCAGCCCATATATTAATTTGTATAGTTTTACCCTCTTTTTGTGCCGGTGGACAGATTTGGAAGAATCCCGGCATCCACCTAATATATGATTTTTGATAAAATACTTTCACTTTGTCTAAAATCATGAAAAATTTACTGAAAGTCTTATTTACATATATTAACATATTTCCAAAGTCTTAGATTTGAACGCGAAGTATAAGATAGGTTTTTAATTCCCAACCCAAAAACAGTCCGCTTTTACCGAATGAAGACTAGTTGATGTATGTTAAGTTTTTAAGGTGTTCTTCATATGTACAAGTAATAAGTTCTTATAATAGTTTAATATAACATCATAATATGTATAAATAAGTGTTGTTAGGGTTAGATTAGATTAGTTTACAAACAAGTTTAGAATCATCCAAACTATGTTCTAGTTGTTATTAACTATGATCTTTTATATAGATAGCTATAATCATATGAATTGAACAAGAGTTTTGATAAGGCTAATACCTTGATTTAAGAAAGGAAAATATCTGAATATGAAGAGGATTTTTAGAGCTTGAAAGACTCCTTGAAAGGGTTCTTATAGATAACCAAACTTGGAAGCAAAACTTAAATCAAAGGAGGTGTTCTTGATTACTACTTCTATGGTATTTATGGATTGTTTTTGTAACTAGTTTGTGTTGTAGATAATGAAGGCTTATTAGAACTTTAAGAGAGGATATTAGAGAGTGTTTTTAGAGAGAAAGAATAAGAGAATACTTGGAAGAGAATTGAAAGTAGAATGGATGTAAATGTGTGTAAAAAAAAATACCATGTAAGGTCTTTATATACTAGTTGTATTTTGTTATTTTATGACAAATATCTAGGATAAGTTAAATACCATGAGGTAATGCATGACATAATAAGATTAATGATGTCATGCATGACATAATACATCAATCATGCAAATTACTATTGATATATACGAATAGTAAATACTTTATGTTGTCTTTTTTTGACTAATATCTAGTATAAGTTAAATTGATGATGTCATGCATGACATAATAAGATTGATGATGTTATGCATGACATAATACTCCACTAATACAGATTTTTATTAGTATATATCAATCGTAAATACTTCTAGAAGCTTCGTATAATACGTGTATATATATACTGTATGAATACGAGTAGGATTCTTGAGAAAAATGAACGGAAATACGAGTGTAGCTATCCTTTATATGTTTTTGTATATTATTAAGTGTATTTAATACTTTTAAGGTTGTATTTATACTTATAATACATTGTATGTAAATACATTTTAACATAAGTTAATTACGTCATTTAAATAGTAACATATATATTGTTCGAAAACTCTTTAAATTAGTAGTATGAATATATATATATAAATAATACTTTGTTAATATACTTAATGAGATATTTAATTATCATATTTTCAAGTTAAATATATATATATATATATATATATATATATATATATACACATATATATAATTAATACAAATTATGACGTTCGTGAATCGTAGGAATAAAAGGGTAATTGATTATATGAACACAATTCAAAGTTTTTGAGATTTTTACATTACAGACTTTGCTTATCGTGTAAACATTAAATCTTTTAAAGATAAAGTTTAAATTTGGTCAGAAATTTCCGGGTCGTCACATAGTGTGAGAAAGCTCAAGTTAAGGAGAAAGAAGCTTGATTCGGGTCCTAACGCGTGTATTAAAGTTATTCATCTAGTCACTAGCTACGTTTTGATTGTGGTGGTATATCCTAACCTTGATTTTCTTTACTTTGATTTGTTTAAGAGTTAGGGTTTGGGTCAAAGGTGAACATAAAACCCATTTGTTGGCGATTTGGGAGTTTTTGGGTATGATTGAGTCATAAGAACCCAAAAATGACTAACCTAGAGTTTTAAAGTGATAATTGGTATTTATGGGTCTTGAATGGTTAGTTGATCACTAGCACACTTTGTGTTTAGGTGAATGAGTGTTATTTGGGTTTGTAGGTGACCTAAATGGGTGTGTTAACCTTGAAATGGATTTTGGGGTCAAAAGTGCACTAGTACAAATTTAATGACCTAGTGGTGTGTAGTTGAGTGATTTAATGCCATGGTCACTTGCCTTAGTGATTATTGGTGATTTAGGCCTATGGTAGGCGTTGTGAGTGCAAATGGTGACATTTGCACTAGGCGTCTATTTGGGCGGGTTGAGAGTCCCATTTAGATAAGTGTTGATTTATGTTAATGTGTTAGGTGTTCTCATTGACGGTTGAAGAGCTTGTTGACTAACCATCGTTTTGGATACAAGGTGAGTGGAATAATTATATGTGTATATATATAATGTATTTATTTGCGTAGCGTGAGATGTGAAGTGTCGAGGTGCTAAGACACCATGTTTCACGTGACGAGTGAAGTGTAGAGGTGCTAAGACACCACTCCGGGATTTAGGAAGGAGTGAAGCGAGGTGTTAAGATCCCACTCTAACAAATATGACGGGTGAAGTGTCGAGGTGTTAAGACACCACCCGGGGGTGAAGTATCGAGGTGTTAAGATACCACCCGGGGGTTAGTGATACGCGGTGTTAAGTACACTAATGGATGTTGTGAACTCCAATGGCCTTTCGCGAGTGCCATTCCCCTTGTGCGATTGGTTAACCATGGTTGTGTGTTGTAGTGTAGCATATTATATTATTCGTGTTATATGCTATTGTTGTTCTAGCTTGTGATATCGGAGATTTAGCGTTATACTTTGCGATAGTATGCTAATTATATTGCTAGCATGTATGCGGTAATTTTGTAAGTGATTGCAAGTAAGTAGGCTATACATGTATATGTATAATTATTTCATTCACTAAGCGTTTTGCTTACCCTCTCGTTGTTTACCTTTTTAGGCTCCGGCGTGGATAAAGGCAAGGGTATTCGTTTGGACTAGCGGGCTCCCTGTATGTTTATGCTAGAGAGTTGCTTTTGAAGTTCGACCTAGGTTTGGGTAGTTTAACCCCAAACACCATGCTCATGTTTTGTTTGGTATTTAAACTTGTCGGTTGAAACTTATATTTTGGGTTGTAAATGGGCGAATGAAGCCCGGTGGTCAAATACTTGTTCGAAATCCTTAAAACTTGTAAAATTTATTTAGTTGTATGGCGGGAAGCCTTTTGAATTGATGTTTGTTGAATATCGCGGAAATTCGGGGACTTATGTATGTAAAATGAAGTCATTGTCAGCTCGTGGGTTAAGCCGCTCCGCGGTCCTAAAGGGCGCGCCGCGGGCTAAAGGGGGAAATGAATGTCGAGGGTTTGAATGGTTCAGACCTATGAGTTTTTGTTAAGCCGCGCCGCGGCTGGGTTACCCGCGCCTCGGGTTAAGCCTGTCAGGCATGGCCTGACCAAAAAAAAAAAAAGTTTTGCGTTGTTTTACGGATTGGGTCGTTACCGTTTGTAATTTACTTAAGTAATTGAAATTTAAGGAATAATGAACACTTGTGTTTTCAATTTGAGTTAATGCATATAGGCTGCATAAATGTTCCATAAAAGTAAATGTGCTCTCACGCCAATTCAAGTTGATGTCCGTGTCTTCATAACAATTCAATTATGTTGGCAGGCAGCTAAAGTCATATTTGTCATGATTCAATCATATTGGCATGTTTTTAGAAGCTTCGATAGAACGTGGGGTTTGTTCATATCGTGCTTAGAACAAGGTAACTTTTTATTATACACATATTCATCTTTTAAATTGTTGTAATAACTTGAAATGGCCTTTTTC
Organism: Rutidosis leptorrhynchoides; assembly: GCF_046630445.1. Lineage (NCBI taxonomy): Eukaryota > Viridiplantae > Streptophyta > Magnoliopsida > Asterales > Asteraceae > Rutidosis > Rutidosis leptorrhynchoides. The sequence goes on from NC_092335.1 coordinate 678,173,996, forward strand.
AGGTTGTTTACTTATGGCTACACTTTTTAAATTGGTTGATCAAAAAGGAGAATGGATAAAAAGGTACAGAATCCTTTAGGAACTCAACTGTGAAGTAATATGTACAATAATCTGATGAAGAATTTGAATCATATGCTAAAATTTTTATTTATCTATTCTTATTAACCATTTAAAGTTTTTTTTTTCCTTAGTTTAATATATACATAAGTAATTATATCTACAATTACATTTTTGTTCTATAATTGTAAACTTAATTTTTTTTTTTTGTCTTTTATATTGTTGTTATATAAACAATTTTTTTATGGGTAATATTTTTTAACTTAAACCCGCAAATTTTGCGGGTCTTAAGCTAATAATAATAATAATAATAATAATAATAATAATAATAATAATAATAATAATAATAATATGTTTTTTATCCAGAACTAATTTATACGGAGGGGTATGATCTTGTGGGATCAAAATAAATATGATGCAGCTGTGTGAAATTATTTTATGTGGCAAAGAACGTGTGGTGTTTGCAAATTGCATACGTACCCCGTGATGATTGTCTTATTATAAAGGTTTGTTTTGATGATATAATCTTTTATTATATACGGAGTATTATATATAGGAAGCGGGAGCTTCAATTTTAAAATTGAAGTTCAAATCAACAATCAAAGTATTTAATTTAATTATGTATTAAGTTATATCTATATATTTTTATTTTAAATTATATATCTACAAACTTCTACAAAATTTAATTACATAATATTGTCTTTAGTAAAAGTTCATCTACAATATTTTAAAACTAGTGAAATGGCTCGTGAAATTACAGATTTGTTTTAATGAAATTACGGATTCCACGAATCATTAAAATAAATGACTTTAGCAGTTACATTCACTTAATACCTAAAAGACAATATTATATTAAAGCTTTTTCACTAGTTACGGATTTGTTTTAGATATCGTTTTAATGGCCGGTGAAATTAGATATCGTTTACATTTTAACATAATATATTATATATTGTTTATATACTTTATTTAAAACTAAACATTTTAATTGAGTGCATTTAATATATAAATTATATACTATATATATATATATATATATATATATATATATATATATATATATATATATATATATATATATATATATATATATATATATATATATATATATATATTAATTAATTAATTAATAAACTTAAAATTTTAGACACAAATAAGAGTCTAAACTGATTGTTTACGTTATGTTTTTTTATTCTGTAAATAAATTGCCTTTATATATGCTAACTTAGTTAATGTATTTCATCATTTTGTATCAAATAGTAAAATTTATTATTATTATTATCCTATATCCTACACACTAAAACACGCGCCGAAACTCGTCGTTTTAGTTGTTTTGGATTGTCGTTTTGAGTTTGCGTTCACGCTACAAACGATGCCTCAAATTCGCTCAATATACACAACGGCCCCTCAACTTTATACTTTTTAAGAGGTAGAAAGTGTAAATATATAATTTTATTAAAATAAAAGAAAATAATTTCACCCGAATTTTTAACGGGCCCTATCTTCTCGCTCAGTGCGAGTTAAATTTTTCCGAGATCACCGTTCAACTCGAAAAAATCCAACGAACACAACGGGATTAACTACGCGCGAAATGGAAATCGTTAAAAAAAAACACTAAATATTTCGGGCTATATTTCATACATATACATATACGTATATCCAAACAACTCAACCTATTAGATATATTAGGTATCAAACAACGTATATCCAAATTCGATCGCGTGTTGAATACAACCGCAGCAACGCGCGGTCGAATTTTTTTCTAGTTACTATATACATTTACGCACTCTACGTGTATACGCAGGTTTAAAAAGCTAGTAAGTATATATAGAGCGAGGATGCTATGAAAATGAAATATCTCAGGAAATTCTGAGAATTATGAGCGTACATAAATTTTAGTTGTTCGAATTCAGCATTTTTTTCGAATTGGTCAAATTTTTTTGAACATAGGAAATGTAAAACAAAGTGTAGAAACAATTGTTCGAACACGGTGTAAAATTTGTGTTCGAATTCACTTCAATTTGTTTGAATTCAGAAAAATGTACAACGAAAAAAATGTTAAACATAAAATTGTTCGAACACACTATAAAACTGTTCGACTTCAGAATTTTGTAGAAAGAAACGTGATTTTATATGTATATCAAATTGTTTGACTATACTATAAAATTGTTCACTCTTGTATGTTTGTTGTTCGACTTCAAGTTCTCCGAGCTCTCATTCATAATTAAGTTCTAACTAAGTACACATACTTGATGACAGTGATCATGTAATGGGTGAGTGACAATACGTTAATTTAAAGAAATGTATTATGAATGTGTGGTGAGTGATCTAACATAATAAAATCAATTTAACTAATACTTAATAAGTGTTGGTGTTTAACCTCCATTGTGTGTATGTTGGGGAATTAATAGGTGTTAGAATGTGTAAGTTACCGTTATAAAAAGTAGTTAATTTTCATCTTTAAGTATATTAATTAAGATGAATATTAATATTAATTGAGAATTGCTAACATGTGTCCATATGACACATGTTAAAAAGCATTCATTGATCTTAGATTGCTTTTTAAAGTAAAAATCACATTTAGTACATATTTAAAATTAGAAACTTTCTTGTTTATTGAATATATTTTAATTTATTTACAGAAACATTCACTGTAGTAAATTCTTCTTAACATGTGACATGAGGGCCGATTATATCAAAACCAATATTAACTAACATTCGATAACTGCGTTTTAATTAACGGTCATGGAGTCGTTGTTTTAGTTCATCGAATCATTCATTTATTAATGAAAGTATTCTAATTTTATTAGTAATCGTCCTTTTAGTAAAAAAAAATGACATTCGATGATTGAAGTTGTTGGGAAAATTGGTTAAAAATAAGTGTATTTTCATCAACTTTGGACACCAATTAATATATGATTAATTGATATATATTAATAACTATTTAGTGTGTTTTGCCGTCTTTGACGAACGCTTTACAATGAACTAAAGCGTGTATAAAATTGATTAAAGGTGAATGAGATATCGAATTTCAAAGTAGATAGTTAGGTGCAAAATCTAAAGGGGAGTGGCATTTGGCCCACACTGAAAGTGGTAGCAAATTTAAGACTATAGTGTACATTATAAATAAAGATCTTACACACACATACATTTTTGTTTCCCTCTCATCCGCAACATTGTCTCTCCATTCCGGTTATCTTTCAGGCAAGTGTTTAAAGTTGGTAGTACGCTGCTTCGGACCGGTGTACTCTGAGAACAAATTAATAATTTGTTTGAGATAATTGTGTCAAATAAAAGTCTGGTTCAACCTATTTCTAGTATGATCGTTTTAATTTTATCTTAAATCTGTTTATTTGATTGTATATAATTTGATTGTCTTGTTTGAGTAATTTGTTATTTATTTATTCTATTTTAGTTTCGTATAATATACATTTTACTATCAAAAGTTAGTTTACATTTATCGTTATTAACATTCAATGTCATGATGAATGTTAAATCGTAACATTAGCCGGTAATATTGTGAAATTAAAATTCATCATAATGTTACATTTTCCGAGATAAATATCAAAAATTTAATTATTACTACTAGTTAAATGACCTATGAAACCACAGATTTATTTAAACGAAATAGTTTAATGATATACTTTAGGTATTAAGTGAATGTGAATGTCAAAGTCATTTAGTTAAATGACCAGTGGATCACGGATTCCGATTAAGAAACTTTTCATTGCTTTTACGAACATATAAAGACATGTATTTACGCATATATATGTAACGTAATTAATCTCGCAAAGAGAATTCATAATTGAATATTAATATAACAATAATAATAACTATAATGATAATTATAATAAAAAATTAAAAATTATAACTATAAAGTTCGTTTAGAAATTGCGTACTTATATTTTTAAGTTTTAATAATATTATTAGTAATAACAAATGCTTCTTGAATTAAAAATTAAAATACAATTATTATATAAAGATTGTACAATATGCTTCAAAATTTGTACATGTGTTATTGGGTGTTTTGTACAAGATTGTATAATTTGTTTTAAAATTTGTACATAAGGTCATATAGTTGTTTTATCATAAGATTGTACATAATGTTTCAAATATTGTACATATGATCATGAGGGTATTTTACCATAAAGCCATACATAATGCTTCAAATACTATACATATGTTCATGGGGTGTTTTATCATAAGGTTGTACATAATGCTTCATATATTATACAATCAACATGTTAATATTTTTATTAAATATAATTAATTATTTTAATGACATCATAATGAAGGCTTAGAATTTTTTTGTTTTTATTTTTGAATTTTCTTAAAGTTTAAATAATCCTCAATTATGACATTATAATTATAAAGATTTATTAGATACTATAGATTAGCATACATTCTAATTTGTGTAATATTTCATTCAAGTTTATTGGCCCTTGTGGTCGATGCAAAATATAATCCTAGAGTGTAAACAGTAAACGAATTGATAAAGTAAAATCTATATATTCATATAAAGTTCTAAAATGATGATATCATCATTTCACCAATTACTCTTTAATTTTCATAATGATAATGTCATTATTTTATATTAATATCAATTTTAATTAAGAGGATACAAAATAAAAGCAAATGAATGCCCATAATATATGAATGTCGATTTGGAAATCAAAAATAATAAATAAAAATGTAAAAGTCCGTCCTAATCCACCTGGACGAACACTTTAACATTTTGTAACGTCCTCCAGATAGGGTCTGGAAGAAACGTCACTAATATCAAATAAACCAACATATTATAATATACGAGAACAATACTACATGATAAAATCAAACTTTATTGAGAGTACGCAGCGAAAAATGAAATGTCGTTACAAGAATTGAAATTACAATAAAGTAAATGTTTCAAATGCAAGAATAGTAAATGTGATATCTCTTGTTCCTAAGTCCAAGTAGCATCACATAAGCAGTAAGTAAGTAAGCTTGAATCAATCAGCACATGAGACAAACATGCTAAAGTGTCAACCAAAAAGGTTGAGTGAAATCATAGGTTTAACAAAAGTAGTTATCGTTGTTTTTAGACCACAAGATTTAGTTTGTAAAGTTGATCTCCCGCAGGATCAAAAAGTTATGCCAAGGCGTGATATTTAGACTAAACGTTCAAGTTTGCCCCATGACAAGTTGTATCTGTCCTTGTCGGTTTAATTTCATTATTAAGTAATACAAAGACTTAGTCAAATGTATCGGGGACGTTACTCCCGACAGGCCTCCCCCCCAATAATTAAGCATGCAATCAACGAGCAATTAAAAATATCACTGTAGGGACTTAGTCGAACATAGCCGGGTATAGCATAGTTTTAGCAGTTGGTACTTGTGTCTAAAGTGTAAAATGTAAAAACAGCATGTGTCTCACCCCAATAAAAGTAAGTAAGTTTGCTAGCAATAAAGAGTGGGGCTATGAGTTCACCTTAGTAAGTAGGGAGAGATGACGATTATTCCTCGGAATAGAAAGTTGGAACGAACAGAAAGTCAACCTATGACATTTAAGAGTAGTAAGTGTTTTTGCCCAAGTTTAAGTAAGTGTTTAGGTATGATAGTGTTGTAAGTATAGTTCGTTTTACTAAGTTTCCTTTCCTAGTAAGTTTCTATTTTTAGAAAGTTTCCACTTTTAGTAGGTTTCTTATCTTAGTAAGTTTCTATAACTAGAATGTTTCTACTTTAAGAGTGTTTTCATTTTAGGATATTTGCCGTATTAGATAAGCTTCCAATCACCCCTTTCCCTTCGAATGGTCATTTCAGGTCTAGGGGCTTGAGCTATAAGATCCTTTAAATCGGAAATCCAAACCCTTCCGCCTAGAGTTTCGTAGAAACCATTCGTCAAGAAAGTTCAAAGATCTATACATCTCTAATACATATCCCAAAATATTTTTATGTGTTATAATATAAGTAGTAGGTTATAGGTACTAATAATAGTAATAGTGTATACATGTTAATTAATAGTATAAGTAGTATTAGGGTTTCATTAATTAGGGTTAGTTAATTAAAGTAGTAATTAATAACTAGGGTTTAGTAATTAATGTCCTAGGGTTTCATAAATGTCTAGGGTTTAGTAATTAAATTAGGGTTTTAATTAAGGTAGTATAGTTTAGATGTAATTAGGGTTTAAGGTTTTAATATGTATATATATATATATATATATATATATATATATTTTACATGTACATATGTATATGTGTCGATATGTATATACATATATGTAGGTTTATTTTGTTTTCTTAATTAACCATAAACAAATCTTTCATGTAATAACCTAGGGTTTAAAGATCAAAGTTTCCTTTCCTTCTTTTTTTTTCTAGTCGACATACATATATATATATATATATATATATATATATATATATATATATATATATATATATATATATATATATATATATATATATTTTCATGTATATATAGATCTAGGTGTTTATGTATATATTTATGAATAAACAAGTTTATAACATGAATTAAAGATTAAAGATTATGTAAACAAGTTAAGGGGTTTGTTATACCTTTGAAGATTCAAGATGATTAACAAAGAAGTGATGAATACGATGAACATTAAAGATCAAAGCCTTGAAAAACTTGAAGAACTCCTTGAAGATTCTTGAAGAACATGAAGAACGCGAAGAACACTTGAAGATCACCTTGAAAAACCCTTGAAGGTTGATGATGATTTCGATGGTAGTGGTGTTGGGGTTTCGGTTTTTGAGCCGAAATAGGGAGAGAGGGAGAGAGATTTGGGAGAGAGAATTGTTGTTGGGATTTGGTACAATAAAAAGGTTTAGGTTAGGCCTCTACTTATAGGGAGGATAGGAAAATTCTAGAATTAGGGTTAGGGTTAGATTTACTTAGGGAACAAGTTGGGCTTGGAGAACAAGTTAAACTTAGGGAACAAGTCAAGTAAATGAGGAAGTGATGGAAGCTTCTTGGAGCCAAAAATTAGGAGGGCAATTTAGTCATTTCCTTTATTTTATTTTTTTAATTTCGGCTAGGCTTTTTAAAGGGAAGAGTTTTGGGATTTTTCACTTTAGTCCTTATACTTTAGTTTAGCTTAAATAATCCCTAAACTTGTTTAAGATTAATTAGTTAATTACATTAAGCTTTAGTTTATTATATCTTGTTCACAAAAGTTTATTAGCTTATTATTTTTATTAACTTGTCAATTAACGTACAAAGTTAATTATTATATTTAATTCTTAACGCTTAACAATTATCGATTAAAGTATAATTATTAAGTTTAGTTATATTGTTGGGTAATTTAATAAGGAAAAGTATAGAATGGAAAAAACGAGGGTCGTTATACATTTGGTACCATTGCGAGGCACTGTCCTAAATATGCCATGAACAACTCCAAATAATATCTTTAAAATGAGCAAATGCACAGCGGAAGATTTCTTTCATACTTGAGAATAAACATGCTTAAAAGTGTCAATCTAAAGGTTGGTGAGTTCATAGGTTTATCATAATAATCATTTCTATAATTTTAATAGACCACAAGATTTTATTTTTATATTACACATAACCTGTGTAATAAAATAGTACGCATAACCTGCGAATTAAAATTCGTTCATATGGATTGAACACCTGGTAACCGACATTAACACAATTGCATCTAGAATATCCCCATCATTTCGGGACTCTCATCGGACATGATAAGTTGAAGTACTAAAGCATCCGTAACCCGGATGGGGTTTGTTAGGCCCAATAGATCTATCTTTAGGATTCACGTCAATTGGTGGCAATAAACACCAATTCTTAGGCTACCAAGCAAAAAAGGGCGATATTCGATTTCGATAATCCAACCATAGAATGTAAATTTTGAGTACTTGTGTCTATTTCGTCAAACATTTATAAAAACAGCGCATTTATTCTCAGTCCCAAAAATATGTATTGTAAAAGCATTTAAAAAGGGAGCAAATGAAACTCACGATACGATATTTTGCAGTAAAAATATGCATACGACGGAACTGAACAATGCAGGGTTGGCCTCGGATTTACGAACCTATATATATATATATATATATATATATATATATATATATATATATATATATATATATATATATATATATATATATATATATATATATATATATATATATATATATTAACACATATGATTGTAATCGAACGAATTTATATTATTAGTGATATACTTGTTATTTTATTAAATTATATGTTATATGTTTTAAATATAGTGTTATGTACTAATTGTTATTTGGTAAAATGATATTAATACTACTAAATAAAAAGTTGTAATATCTTTATGATGATAATAATAATGATAACAATAATGTCAATTCAAATAATAATAAAATGATAATTTTATTAATAATGTTATTTTTAATAAAATATAGTTTTAGTAAAAATGATAACTTTAACACTAATGATAATAAAATAAAAGTTGTATTATTTTTTACAATAAAAATTATGATTTTGATAATAACTCTTAAGACTAATAATACTTATTAATAATACTTGATAGTAATTAATGTTAATAATAAAAATAATATTAATGATAATAATAGTTATAATATTGATGATAATAAATTGATAATAATAATAATAATAATAATAATAATAATAATAATAATAATAATAATAATAATAATAATAATAATAATAATAATAATAATAATAATAATAATAATAGTAATAAGTATTAGTAATACTACCTTTAAAGAAAAGCTCCAAAAATATAAACTGCCTCAGCCCGGGCTCGAACCCGAGACCTCTCGTTTAACCACAAACACCCCTAACCATTTAAGCTATCTCGTTTTTATGTTATAATTGCTCGACTAATTCCTTTTAACCCTTTATTTGCCTGTTTCCTTTTTCTTCTTCTAAAAACAACCCATTCAATTAAACTAATCTTGGAAACGATAACATATCATCATCATCATCATCATCATGCGGCCGTCATCTTCACCATAATTATAACTGTAATACTATCATAATCATATTCACCTTCGTTTCAATCATCATTAAATTTATTTTAGTAAACGTCAACCTTATACATGATCATTACCCGAAATTGGATTGTTACAAGCCCAAGTAGATAGGCCCAATTTCGTAACGGCCCCAATTAGTATAATGAACCCAACGGCCCAAGTTCCATCAAAGCCCATTAGATAATTTTCAAATTTTAGATCAAAGCCCAAAATTTATAGGCCGAAATTTGTTGCTGTATAATTCGATGGAAGGCAAGAAAAAAATATCAGTGTAATGCAAGCCTACCATTTTAACAAGTGGGTGTGGGGTTCGGTTTAATCCAGGAGCATAAAGGAAACACAACATCATTACGTGATCATCATTTTCTCCTTACCTTGTCTTCTTCATTTAATCGATCATAAAAAATATATCAAAAACATAAATGAATCGTGCAGTGTGTAGTAGTGGTGATGAAGGTTTCGATGGTTATAACACACAAAAAAATGTAATATCAGTAATAATTCGTGAAGGTTAAGGATAGTGGTTGTTGTGGTGTTCAACGTTATAGATACAGAAAAAAAAAACACAGCTTACAATGGTGGTTGGGGTGATAGCTGATGGGTGGTGGTCGGATGAAGGTGATGAAGGGAGTTTGAGGGTGGCGGTTGTTATGGTGATTCAAAAGTGGTGCTCCGGTGGTGAGGGTTTATAGGGTGGTGGATAACGATAAAGGGATCGACCCGTTGATTGAATATTGAACAAGTTAATCTCTTTAAGTTCTTGAATTAAACTAATATTGGCGGGAATGGAAGCTGTGAGATTGGAGTTAGGAAGTGATAAACCGGTGACGAATATATCGGTTAAAGTTAATTCGCAAAGGACACCGAATCATGAACATGGAGTTTCGTCTAAGGTGTTCCATGAGTCTAGAACATGTAATGGGTCATTTAAAACGGATGATTTGAATGAGAGTAATAAAATGCAATCAATTGATAGTCCTAAAGATGGTTGGATAATTAGTAAAAACAGAAAAAGAAAGTGTTTTAAAACATGATTTGAGGTTGTTTGAATTAGAAACCGAAAATAGAAGTGAAGATCGAGCAGTAGCAACATGATGGAGTTGATGATCGAGAGTGGTGTCAAGGTGGTGGTGGTTTCAAGTGGGTTTCATGGTGATGATGTTACAAGGGTGGTGGTTGTTGGTATTGTTTAACAAACAGAAACGATTCAAGGAGCAACATATAGCAACATTAAGCAAAAGATGGTTATGGTGGTGTATAGGTGGTGATGTTAATCGAACAACAAAAGCTTCAAAAGTGATGGTGGTGATCGACAAGGTGGTTGTAGTCTCGGTGGTTATTCATGGTGGTGATGGTGGTAGTGGTAATTGGTTGAAGGTGGTGATATCTATGGTGGTCGCTAGTTGAAATAGAAAACAGAAAGCCGAATTGGTGGTGGTTAAATGGTGGTGATTGGTGACCGGTGGTGGCGGTGGTAGAAGGTGGTTGTAGTGAAGATGATGGTGTCGAGTTTGAAGGAGTTGATGTTTTTGTTGGTTGAGTTCACAAACGAATATAAAGATATAGATATGTGATATGTACACGTATATGCATATATTTATATATGTAATTTTGGTGGTGAAAGACAAAAACACAGTAGTCAATCAATATATCAATCATAAATAGTGGTCAAATAGTAATTTCAATGAATTAATCAATTAGGCACAGTAACAACTAGTATAGCCATCGTTAAATTGAAATCTTATGACGACAGTTTTCACGGAGTGCTACATCGTGTCCATTGCTAAACAGTTAAAATATAAAATTGTTCCTAAAAATCCTAAAATTTTAAATTAAGACCATTAATTTATTCTGGTCATTAACTGTTTGAAACCTGACCAAAAATGTGCATCTAATATTTATTCTCTGTTCCAAATAATATGTACGGAGTATTAAAATTTAAACTAAAAAGATAAAAATATTTCTCTCAAGTCTATAATCTTCGTAATCGATTTACAGTCCAACTTTTATTTTAATCCTTCATAAAATCGTATTAGATCTATATGAACACTAACGAAATGTGAACCGAGTATTGCAACCGTTTACTGATTAAGCTCGACATCATTTTAATAATAAAATTTATTGTATCGTTTATTATTCTATATTCTTAATTCCAATAATTAATAATTTATTAATGTATTATTATATATAATTATTTATATCTACATATCTATTGTTCGTGAATCATCGAAAATGGTCGAAGGTAAATGAATGTATGAAAACAGTTCAAAATTTTTGAGACTCAACATTACAGACTTTTCTTATCTGTCAAAAATATAATATCGTATCGAGAGTTTGATTTAAAATTAGTCGAAATTTTCCGGGTCGTCACAAAAAATATCATTTAATATTTAATATGTTATTAGTATTTTATAAATATATATCTTGGAGCATTTTCACCATATATTATCATAACTCTTATTCTCAATCTGTACAAACATGTACAACTCTTTTTTTCAATCTCTATCATATTATCCAATAACATTTTGTTTTCAAAAAACATGTACAAACCTTCATGTCATTGTTGATGGTTTTTTCAAAGAGTTATTCTCTTTTATGTGTTGTTTGATGATGAAATTTATCACACCTTAAATGTTTTATTATTATATGTTTCTTAAACAACAGGAATCTGAAAATCGATAACATACGTCAAATCCTATTGTAACTATTTAAAATGAGGGTATATAGTATGATAGAAGAATTCAAAAATAATCATGATTTTTGCGAGGTTGAACAATGTATTTTGAGTCCGTCTTTTAATGTTAAATAAGTATCATTTATGAAAAGGAAAATAGTAATTGTAATGAAAACTGGAAGAGGATGGTAGGAGAATTAATGTAGTGCATTTACTCTGACCAAGTTAACAACGCCAAGTTTCTTTGTCAAAATCTATGATTACACAGATTATTAAACCAAATGAATTTAGCATTTACATTTACTTAATACCTAAAACATATCATTAAACTATTTTGTTTAAACAACTCCGTGAATCCACAGGTCATTTCACTAGTTCACAGTAAAAAGTTTTTAAATATTAATATCATAAATAAATATACTAACTCATGCTTCAACTCCCAACACTTCTCCAGAAATCATTCATAATTTAAACTCAAATTTTATAGAAGCATAGAAACTAAAGCAGTTTCTTTTATGATGTAACATAGATAGCACGAGGAGATAGATGATTTCGGACAAAGATATTTATGAAGGTATCTTCAGAAATATCGAAGATATTTATAACGAAATATATGATGATATCTTAGAATTTAAAATATCTAGAATCAAAGGTTGAAGAATATTTTCCGCAAGAAATTAGAATAAATAAGGAATAAGGTATTCGCTAGAGATTTCATTAGAAATAAAATCATCTGGATTCTTTGGGTATAGGTTTAATCCTTGTGATATGTCCATAGTCTCCTTCATGGTTTGCTCAATCCATTTTTCAGTACTAAAATTTCTATTGAGCGTTTCCAACACACCATTCTTTATCATCAACTTTCGGCCATTAAGACCATCTACAGTTTTTCTGCTTTATCAGCATTCAAAGTTATCATAACTGAATCATTGGTTATCAATCAGAGGTGTTTCAACAATTTCAAAGGATTTTAACGCAGTTTGAAATCATCAAGATACAAATGACATTTAAGATGAAATCAAGTGGCAACTTGAAGGAATGTTTAACTGTAGAAGATGTAATTTATTAACGATATTTTAAATCAAAATGTGTTAAAATTAATATTTCCTACTCTTTTAATACTTTTTAATTGTCCAAGGTTAGTAATCCAATAGTCCAATAGTGCAATTTTCTAATATATAAAATCTTAGAATTAAGCAAGATTATATTATATTGTCTCGGGATTAACCAAGACTAGTATATTATGACAGTATTTAAATGACGATAAATAAAATTGCGAGTATTAAAATTGAGATAATTAATTGTGATAATTAAAATGACAATAAATAAAATGTAATATGGAAATAGTCATAACGGGTATAGGAACATTTAGCTAGGATTTGGTTAGTATAGATTTAAAATTTTATGTAGTTAATTAATTGGTTACTAATTAATTTTATTTTGTCCATTATTTTCTTCATTATGCCACTTGTCAAATCTTGACTTAGATTCTGATCGGTAAAAATTCGTATATGAAATTGAATTTGAATGAAAACAGTTGTTCTTCGGTGAGCGAATACATATATCTGTGATATAGATAGGATAGTTCAATGACTGTTGAATCGGATTTGAAGAATGTACAGGATAGTATATGTGAATTTAATTATGATAAAAGCCTTTTAAAGCTTATCTTTCTCTGATACCACATGTGAAGACCCGTCCTAATCCATAAGGACGAATACAATAACATATGATTACATTGTGAGGTATTTGACCTCTAAATGATACATTTTACAAACATTGCATTCGTTTTTAAAAGACAAACTTTCATTACATCAAAATTTATCAGGCATGCATACCATTTCATAATATATCAAACTATCAATGACTTAATAATAATCTTGTTGAACTCAACGACTCGAATGCAACGTCTTTAGAAATATGTCATCAATGACTCCAAGTAATATCTTTAAAATGAGCAAATGCACAGCGGAAGACTTCTTTAATACCTGAGAATAAACATGCTTAAAAGTGTCAACCAAAAGGTTGGTGAGTTCATTGGTTTATCATAAATAATCATTTCATAATTTTAGTAGACCACAAGATTTCATTTTCAAATAATATGCCGGTCTTCTCACGGCTAAAAATCATTCATATGAAGACACCTGATGGGAATACGGACAGTGCAAAACAATCTCACCGGCGGTAGCTAATAACGACGATTGTAATAATAATCATTTTAACAGTAATAATACTAAAATTAATAATAATTCAGTTGACTATATCTTTTAATCCGTTCATCGAAATCATACGCTTTCTAAATGAAAAGTTATTAATTTTTCGGCAGCTTTCCAATGACATGCATATCATATACCTTATCTCAGTAGCATATGTATTAAATTCATGATTTATCATAAACTATTTATCGATGAAATTAAACATACAAGCATGCATGCATGCATAATCCTATATACTCGAGCACTAGTAAGTGATACACTATTAATATATAAAAGATAAGATATGAATGCTCACGTATCAATATTGTGATTCAATATTGCAGGAAGTACGTAGACGCAACAGAGATGATAAACACTAGTTTGACCTCACGAACAAAACCCATGAACCATACCCATAACCTCCATAGTTATAACCCATATTTTCCTTAGCTCTATCCCACTCAAAAAATCCATCTTGAAATAACTTGATCATAACCTCGTCGTAGTATTTTATGTATAATAATACTAATAATAAAATGATTAATAATAATATTAATTTTAATAATTTTAATAATAATAATATAAATAATATAAATATATTACGGAGTACTAATATAGATAGAGAGATTGAAATGTGAATCGAGCAAGCAAAACGATCGAGCTTTATAGCCCAAGACCTGGACCCTCAATCTCCGCGATTGCGGAGCATTTGCACTCACTAGTATCGCGATTTCGGACCTCCACCTTCTAGCTCAGACTCGATTTTCTCGTGGGCTGCTGGCAGTTATATATATATATATATATATATATATATATATATATATATATATATATATATATATATATATATATATATATATATATATATATATATATATATATATATATATAATATTTAATTTATATAATTAATTATATATTATATTTTATTTACATGTATAGTTAACTTTTAATTTTTATCCCGATGACTTGTACGTTGTCGATCGACTTATGTTCCAATTTCGATTTCTAACGCATTTTTGTACGCTTAGAAAACTAGCACATTACATTATGCGACGTGTACCTTTATCAATAATTAGACTTAAATCAATGAAAAACTATCCCACTCAAAGTATAACTTATTCATTTAAGTGTTTTTTTGTCATTTGCATCTATAAATCATCTTTTCACTATATATATATATATATATATATATATATATATATATATATATATATATATATATATATATATATGATAGTATTATTTTTGAATCAAAACATTTTATATTGAAGTAATATTTTATCATTTGGAATATATATATATATATATATATATATATATATATATATATATATATATATATATATATATATATATATATATATATATATATATATATATATATATATTCATTTAAAAATATAAATTTATATATATTAGAAATATTTATTTAATAATATAATATTTAGTTTTTCAAATACTAATTATATTTCAAAGTATAATTTAAGATAGTTTACATAATAGGAATTATTATATCATATAACGTTTTCATTTTAAAACTTAACTAAGTATAGTTCATTTACGTACTAGCGTTTATTTTAACTTCTTAACGTACTAATTGACATATCTAAATATCAATCGAATCACTAACCGAGTGTTACAATCGTTTACTTAATTAATTTGAAATCAAATATATCTCATATATATAAACAAGTTTTAAATACACGTTGCAAGTTATCTATATATATTTAACAACCAATATTCCAACTTACGTTAATTAATCAAAGACGTTTTAAATAATCAAGTTCTATTATATCGAAAAACGTTTTCGTACATTTGAAACTAAATCAATTGATTATTATGTAATTTAGTCTTCCACTAACTTTTGTCTAATTCTCGTTATTTGACACATTGTTTTCATATGTAGATCACTTTACCAATTATTCCGAATACCGTTAAAAAGGAAAGGTTTCCTAAATCAAAGTGGACCTCTCAATAGAGACCCGTAATCATATCACAATGTATATGATGATTCAATCATTTGATATCATCTTCTAATTCCATCGATAAACATATTGAAACAAATACGTTCATGTAAAGTGTTATACATTTAATACTTTGTTAACATTTTCAATTTATAATATATATATATATATATATATATATATATATATATATATATATATATATATATATATATAAAATCATATCCATTTATATAATGGTCCGTGAATCATCGGGATTTGGTCGAGGTTAAATGAATGTATAAACACAGTTTAAAATTCTTGATATTTAACTTAACAACTTTGCTTATCATGTCGGAATAATATAAAGATAAAGTTTAAATTTGGTCGGAAATTTCCGGGTTATCACAGTACCTACCCGTTAAGGAAATTTCGTCCCGAAATTTGATTGGGATGGTCATGACTGACAATAAATATGTTTTCATGACTCATACGAGTTAGAATTTAGAATTTTATCATCAGGAAGTAGTATGGATAAAACAATTCGTTTATGTGAAGAGTACGAGTGTAGCTATCACAAAAGAATGAAATGAGTAAATGCGGTTTCGTCTTTAACCGGTGACGTAGTCACTGTTGATTTCCGGAATTCAAGAAATTTAGAAGAAAATCTTCGTAATAAGATTTGATTCTTCGGTAATTAAAGAAATAGGATCTTCTTTGGTTAAATGCGATAATCTGTTTTGATTTCTCTGTCGGATATTTCACTATAAATCCACCCTCTTCATTTCCTTATTTTCCACAGCTCATACTTTCTATTCTTTCTCCCTCAATTCATATTTTAAAGCATTCATCACTATGCTCCATCCAGTTATAATTCTTGATATACTTCTGACTTTCATATCTGTCATTCTTCTTTTTCATCTGTCGCCGGAAGAATCTATTTACTTCTACTATACTCTTGGTTTTATAGTGTTTTTAGTTCTCCCGTGTCTTTACGTTGCAATACGTATTGATATACATGGTTTGTAAATTATGTGTTGCCGTCGGGCTTTATATTTTTCCTTATTTTTCGAAGTCCCTACTTCTGTCTTTCTATAATTATTGACATCTACAGTTAATGATCTTTTCCGTTTGCTACGATTTATACCCCCTTTCTATTTCGAAGCTTCATGCTTTTTGTTTTCTTTTCACAAGTAATGGTCCAGAATTCGTAGGTATGGAGTTTCGAATTATCATAATATACAAAGTAGAAAGGAAAGGTAGTAGCACGATTTGATTTGTCAAATTACCAGAATATTCGGAAAAGACTGAATCATCAAGAAAATATTTTCTTGATATTTTTAGAGGTTAAATAGAATACCAGAGTCGCGTAACATGGCACATGATGACGGTATGGTCTGTGAATCGTCATGTTCCATTAGAACTCAGCATGACTTACTGTAATATAATCACGTTGATCAAGTATCATTATATTATACTAACTCATGCTTCAGTTCCCAACACTACTTCAAAAACATTCATATTTTAAACTCGAAGGTTTCAGAATTTAGAAACTAAAGTAGTTTCTTTTATGATGTAACACAGATAGCGCGAAAGAGGTAAATGACTTCGAATAACAATAGTTATGAAGATATCTTAAGAAACATCAAAGATATTTATAATGAAAGATATGATGATATCTTAGAATATCTAAGATCAGAGGATGATGAAGAATATTGTCCGCAAGGATTTAGAGTAAGGAGTAAGGTATTCGCTAAAGACTTCAGCAGAAACTGAATCATTTGGATTCTTTGAAGGCAGATTTAGTCTTTGTGATTTGTCCACAGCCTCCTTCATGGTTTGCTCAATCCCTTTTCCAGTTCCAAACCTTCTCTTTTTCTGAGCTTTGCCAACACGCTATTCTTTATCATCAAACTTTTGACTGTTACGGTTGTCTACCGTTTCTGCTGCTTCATTCAGCTTTTCCAAAAATTCAGAGAACTAATTCGTAGATTGGGGTGTTTTTTAGAAACTTCACATTCGAAGTATGTAAGTCTAGGAGATAGACGTTACATGTATACATATAACTTTTGGCATAGACATGCTGCGAGATTTCAAAATACTGATTGCTGATTCCCAGTAATTGGCATGACAATTCTTATTACAAGATGCGAATGAGTAAATGATGGGGTTTTGATAAATATAATGATTTTTTGGAAAGTCAAAGATTAGTGAAGTTGTTGGTAAGTTTATTACTAATGTGGTGGAACCTAAACGGTTCCCTAATAACGATGGCGAAAGGGCAACGTATGTATCGAGGTTATAGTAAGACTGTTTCGACTGAAAAGTCGAAGTTGACTTGCTGGAGCTATGACAAAATTAGTTACCTTGGAGAGGTATTGTAAAGTTATTTTCGGTAATAAATGCAAAAGGAGCTGACATAGCTATGTGTTAGTGTATGGCTTTGGTTTCGAGAATTTCTAGGTGTATCGCTATACGCGTAATCCTTCTTTCTGTTGATAACGTGTGGTTGGATTATCCTCTCGGTTGTTTCTTAATTGAGGGGTTTTGAGAATCATGAATGGTTTGAACGCAGATTGTAATCGTCAATATACATATGATGTTCTAGAATTTTGAATGATACGAATATTTTTCTGGGTTTTATGAATAAAAGTGATGTTCTAGCACAGTTTTGAATTCAAAGTATGTCTTTGAAAGATGTAGAAATCTAAGAGTGATGTCTTCTATTAAATCTTGACTTGGATCAGAATATGTAATCAAATTTAGATGAGAATGGTTGTTTTGATTTTTATGAAAGGATGTATATTGTTGTGAAAATAGTGAATATAGTTGATGATTGCTGAATCAGAATCGAAGAATGTAACATATCAATTGTGAATTTATATATCTTTCGGGCATTACCTACCCGTTAAAAGTTTCACAAGTAATATTTTGTATCAGAGAATTTTATTACCGTCTTTATGAAAATATATGTATGTATATTGAAGGTATTTCATATGCCCGAGAGACATATTAAATTAACGTGGCTAATATGTTTTGATCCAAGTCGGGTCATACCCAATAACAGGCTTACCGACACCTTTATTCGTATTTGATTTTAACGATTGGTTCATTGATCAAATACGCAACACTTGAACTTTAAGAAAGATGGTTTTCTTAAATATTACTTGATGTGTATATATATATATATATAAATTATGGAATAATTTATATATATTGGATTTAATTATTTATAGGTAAATAATTAATAAGTTTATGTTACATTTTATATAAATGGACTTTATATATTAAAAATGTACATAAAATTATATGGAAGTTTTATAAATTAGATTTTATAAAATCTAACTTTTATAAAAACTAATTCTTTTATAAAACATATTCTATATTACTTGTTGAGTGAGTGGCATTGGAGTCTCAAATATGCATGCATTTGACTAGCATTTTGAGTGGCTACTTGAAGGATTCCCATGTGCATATGTACTTGGACTTCTTGGAGACTCAACACACATTCAAACACATCAAAAGTGATCAAAAAACTGCATTTTTCTTCTCCCATTTCTGCTGTAAAAACCGTGGGGTATTAGGGGAGAAAAGGGGTTCTTAATTTGGTTTTTGGAAGCTAAATTCAAGTGTCAATAAATCCTAACCAAAGTACAAGGTGTTGGTGATAAGCTTGGGGTATAACAACTTGAGGTTTCATTGTTTTGGAGCTCCATTCATCATCATCTTCATCATCATCTATCAACAAGCTTAGAGTAGGTACAAACTCTTTTCTTGCTTGTAGTTTGTAAGTATATTTCATAACTTGATCCTAATTGGGATTTAACTTTAAAAGGTTAAAGATTAACAAGTTCAATTGGTAATATTTTCATGCTTCCGCTTTAATTTGATTCTTAAAAGGTTTTAAGCATTATGTAACTTGTTAAATCCCAACAATGGTATCAGGAGCCGAAGTTGTTGAAATATGCTTCGAGATGGTTTTTGAACTCTCCATAACTTTGCATTTTATGTACATGCATGATTGTAAAATGCAAAAATTTATGGTTTTGGGTGGGTGTGAATTTTGGGCCGAATTATAGGAGTCCCAAAATGGGTTTTGGGCTCTTTTATTTGGTTCAAATTTTGGTTGCATGTTGTTCACAATCTTAGCCTTGACCTTGTGTATGGTTGCATGTATGTTTGGTTGATTTAATTCATTCTTATGGTTTGTAATAATATTTATTCAATTGGTTTGTAATAATATTCATTTGGTTATGTAATTTATTTTATATTTGGTATGTAAAATAGATTAGGTTGTATTTTCATTTTCTAGACAAAATGTATTAGGATATATTTTGTAAAATGATGAAGATGATGAAGACTTGAAGAACACATGAAGAAGCATTTGGATGCAAGATTGAGTGGGAGATTTTGAAATCTCTAACTTTGTGTTATAACCCCTTAACCGGTGGCATTTGTTTTCGGCTAAACAAATGCCTACCAAAATGGCTAGATTGTGAACATCTTTGTTTTGCATGCGTGGTTGTTTTAATTTCTTGTATGATTGTGGATTGTATGTTTGTATGCTACAAGTTAATCACACAAGTTAACAACAAACTAAAATGGCAATTTAAATTGGTTAAAATTGACATTATTAACGACATGCAAAACGTCAATTGAAATGGTTAAATTAAAAACGGCTAAAAGGACATTAATAATCGGTTATTAAGAACATGATAAGGATCATACATATAAAATGGTTTATATCAAAGTAATAAAATTGGCTTTATTACATAACATGAAAATCGATTTTCAAATAAACCATACACTAAATGCATGTTGGTGTATGGTGCAAAGTTTTCTCAAACTAGAATTAACGAAAACTCAAAATCCCTTATTAACAAGGTAAACAAGTTAAACGCCATCCTATTGTGTGACACTTAAAAGTATTAGGGAACTCATGATGGGATAAAGGTCACCTAACCATTATGAGCAAACTAATATGATTAAGGTAAATTTCGCATGCTTGTGGGATAAAGGTCACCTAACCACATGTATGTTAAATTTACAAGTCTATACAAGTAGGACGACTTGATTTAGGAATCATGAACTTAGGGTCACCGAAGCATGAAGAACAAATAGGCGTTGATGGGATAAATATGCCATGCAAAAGGATTGCATGATCCCATACTCTAGAAGTTGCAAATGGATTGCAATTGTCATTTATTGACTACCTAGCTAAATCAAATTGCGGGATAAAGGTCACCTAACCGAAATTTGGTTTACCGTTAGATTCTAGAATTTAATAATTCAATTTGATTTAAAGGGTATTGAATGTTAAATTAAAATCGATACTTAAACGAACTTTGTTAATTTTGTAGATGGCCGCCAATAACAACAACAACATTCCAAACGCACCACTTAATCTAAACCACCTATCATTAAGGTCTCTCTTAGAGAAAGACAAACTCAACCATACCAACTTTATGGATTGGTTCCGCAATCTTCGGATTGTCCTCAAACAAGAGGATAAAGCGTATGTACTTGAGGACCCCATTCCCGATCAACCGGATGAGGATGATGAGGAGGCAATGGCCTTTTACGATAAGTATTGCCCCGACTCCCTTCAAGTCTCATGCTTAATGCTTGGGACTATGATACCCGAACTCCAAAAGGATTTCGAGCATCATAGTGCATACGACATGATAACGCAATTGAAGGAGATGTTCCTCCAACAAGCGCGTGTCGAACGCTTCGAAACGGTTCGGGCGCTACATGCTTGTCGTATGGACGATACCCAATCGGTTTCATCTTATGTACTTAAGATGAAAAGCCTTATCGATCGTGCTAACCGTCTTAACCTAAACATATCTAATGAGTTAGCCACCGATCTTATCCTTAACTCCCTATCAAAAAGGTTTGATCAATTTGTAATTAATTACAATATGAATGGGATGGATAAGAGCATAGGTGAGCTTCACGGTATGCTTAGAACGGCCGAAACTAGCATGGGTAAAAGGGCTTTACCCGTGTTAGCAATCGATCAAGGTGGATCCAAAGGTAACGCCTCTAAGCCAAAGGTGGCTAAGAGGAAAGGACCCGCCCATCAAGGCAAAGGGAAGGGGAAGATGGTTACCCCAACCAAGAACAAGGCTAAGAAGCAAAAGGTAGCCGAGAAGGCAAACCCCAAGGAAGACCCATGTTTCGGTTGCGGTGAGATGGGTCATTGGAAACGAAACTGTCCGGTCTACCTTAAGGAGTTGAAGGAGAAGAGGGATGCGGGGCAATCCTCAGGTAATATATATATGGTATATATAGAGCTTAGCATTACTTCTTCTAATACATGGGTATTAGACACTGGATGTGGAACTCACATTTGCAATTCTTTGCAGGGGTTCAAAAGAAGTAACAAACAAACGGGAACATCAAGTCTCTTCATGGGGAATGGAGCTAAAGTGCAAGTGAAAGCTCAAGGAGACTTTGTGTTAAAACTTCCAAGTGGCTTGGAACTTATTTTGAATGATGTTTTGTATGCACCCGACTTATGTCGAAACATTATTTCTGTTTCCCGTTTGAAACAATGTGGTTTTAATCCTAATTTTGTTAATGATGATATCCACATTTATTTAGATAATGTATTCTATTTCAAGGCTTCACCTTCAAATGGAATTTATGAATTGGTTCATGATGACACATTATCTAGTAGCTCAATATACCATACAAGCACCAAGAAACTCAAAAGGGATTTGAGTGATTCCTATTTATGGCATTGTCGCCTTGGTCACATAAACAAGAACCGAATGCATACACTTCAAAGGAATGGACTTTTGAAATCAAATGAAATGGATTCGTTTGATGTATGCGAATCTTGTTTACAAGGCAAGATGACTAAAGCACCTTTCAAAGGGACTTATGAGAGGGCTAAAGATTTATTAGGATTAATACATTCGGATGTATGTGGACCCTTTAAACCCATGACTAGAAATGGTGAAAGATACTTTGTTACTTTCATTGATGACTTTAGTCATTTCGGATATGTCTACTTATTAAGACACAAGGACGAAACGTTTGAAGCATTCAAAGAATATCAAAACGAAGTACAAAATCAACTCAATAGGACAATTAAGGTACTTCGTACCGATAGAGGAGGTGAATACCTAAGCGATGCCTTCCAAGATCATCTTAGGAGTTGTGGGATTATCTCACAACTCACTCCACCCGGAACACCCCAACTCCATGGAGTTTCCGAAAGGAGGAACCGAACCCTAATGGATATGGTTCGATCTATGATGGCAAGAAGCTCGTTACCTCTATCATTTTGGGGTTATTGTCTAAGCTCCGCGGTTCGTATTTTAAATATGGCCCCAACCAAGAAAGTGGAACGAACTCCTCATGAGATGTGGTTTGGAAAACCTCCTTCTCTTTCATACTTGAAAGTATGGGGATGTGAAGCTTATCCTAAGCGCCATGTAGCTAATAAGTTACATGCTCGATCCACAAAGTGTATCTTCATAGGATATCCCAAGGATGATATGGGATACTATTTCTATGATCCGACCGAGCAAAATGTATTTGTTGCTCGAAAGGCGGAATTCCTTGAAACCAAATTCCTAATGGAAGGTGACGGTGAAAGGAAAATAGATCTTGTAGAGGTACAAGATCAAGTTGATGATACACAAATGGTTGACACTAGTACTCAACATGAGGATGTTGAAAATGATCAAGTGGATGATCAAAGTACACAAGACGTTCGAAGATCTAGTAGGATTAGTAATCCTCCTGAGAGATATGGTTTTCTCGTGGATGGATGCTATACGGTTGATTTGGATGAACCGACAAACTACGAAGATGCTTTATCAAGGATTGATAAAGATAAATGGCAGGAAGCCATGAACGCCGAGATGCAATCCATGTATGAAAACCAAGTGTGGGAACTTGTTGAGCAACCTCCTAGCTCTAAGCTAGTTGATTGCAAATGGCTTTTCAAGAAGAAAACCGACATACATGGAAACTTGGATACATATAAAGCTAGACTTGTAGCAAAAGGTTTCACTCAAACTCAAGGGGTTGATTATGATGAAACTTTCTCGCCAGTGGCAATGCTAAAGTCTATTAGGATATTATTTGCCATTGCTGCTCACTACGACTATGAAATATGGAAAATGGATGTCAAAACCGCTTTCCTAAATGGATATCTTATGGAAGATGTCTATATGGTCCAGCCTGAAGGTTTTGTTGATCCAAAATATCCTAAAAGGGTATGCAAGTTAAAGAAGTCAATCTACGGATTGAAACAAGCATCTAGAATGTGGAATCATCATTTTAATGAGGAAGCCGAGAAATTTGGCTTCATTAAAAATGGTGATGAAGCTTGTGTATACAAGAAGGCTAGTGGGAGCTCTATAATGTTCCTTGTGCTATATGTGGATGATATATTATTATTTGGGAATGATGTAACCATAATGCAAGAGGTCAAAACTTGGCTAAAAGGTTGCTTCTCCATTAAGGATCTTGGAGAAGCACAATACATATTGGGGATAGGGATCTATAGGAATAGATCCAAGAGATTGATAGGTTTAAGTCAAAGTACATACATTGATAAAATCTTGAAAAGGTTCAAGATGGAAAACTCTAAGAGAGGTTTGGTACCTATTCAAAAGGGAACCGTTCTCAGTTCATCTCAGTGTCCTGCCACGAAAGATGAACAAGAGAGAATGAAGAAAGTCCCATACGCATCTGCTATTGGGTCTATCATGTATGCAATGATATGTACTAGACCGGATGTGTCATGCGCTCTAAGCTTGACAAGTAGATACCAGAATAACCCAGAAAATAGTCATTGGATTGCTGTTAAAAGCATATTGAAATACCTTAGGAGGACTAAGGATATGTTTCTAATATATGGGTCTGGTGAGGAGGAACTCGCTGTAAAAGGTTACGTGGACGCGAGTTTCCAAACTGATCGAGATGACTCTCGATCACAATCCGGTTATGTCTTCATGTTAAATGGTGGTGCGGTCTCTTGGAAGAGTTTGAAACAGGAGGTTGTTGCGTTATCCACTACAGAGTCGGAGTACATTGCCGCCTCACTGGCAGCTCAGGAAGCTGCATGGATGAAGAAATTCATCGACGACTTAGGAGTGGTCCCTTCCATTCAGGACCCTCTTGAGATCTTTTGTGACAACGAGGGTGCGATTGCTCAAATCAAGGAACCTCGTGCCCATCAAAAGACTCGTCACATTGAGCGGAGATTCAACTACATAAGGGATGAAGTTGAAAAAGGAAAGATATGTATTCGCAAAGTTCATACAGATCATAATGTTGCGGATCCACTCACGAAGCTTTTACATGGGCCAAAACATGAGGGACATGTTTGTGCATTAGGGCTTCGATATTCTAGTGATTGGATATGATCTATTTTATGTATTGTACCGGAACGAAATTATTCAAACTCATTAATATAACTATGGTGTTAATTTATTTGAGTTATGTTCCTATGTTGCATATTTCATCCATGAATAAGCAATTATTCTAAATTTCCGTAGTCGATCACATTTGTGGGAACAAGTGTGAGGTTTAGACTATTATGAACTCGGATTGGTATACATTCATAGGTTGAATGTGGGACAAGGTGGCAACCAAGGTTCATAGATATTTGTGGGAAACAAATATTGGAAGACCCGCTCTCAAGAATTACTGTATAGAGCCTTTGTGGTTGATCACATGTAATCTTGAGTAAAGGCGAATATCATTGTATCCTCTGACCTGAGATACATATTGTGTTCGGATATTCACCAAGTACTGTGCCTTGATTCTTTCCTTTGCTATTCTGAAACATGGTAGTACATAAGGAAGAACTCAGGTATATTACAAAGTGTATATCTAGGACGTATGTAGTCAAGATGGAATTTGTCCCTCTTATTCGTTGAGAGTCAGATGTCTAAGGCCTGAAAAGTTAAATCTATAAGAGAGTGATCACTCTGTATCTCTTGGATTTAACATGACATCTAGGACGAAAGGAAATAATGAAAGATTCACCTACATATATCAGTTCGAGTAGGGAGCTTGAAAGGGATGATGTTATTGAATGGCACAAAGTCATAACATATTAGGGGTGATGGACGGTGTGTTAGGCTGTATCCATCATTTGCATTAATTTCTTATGTTTCTCGTGCAAGTGGGAGATTGAAGGTATTTCATATGCCCGAGAGACATATTAAATTAACGTGGCTAATATGTTTTGATCCAAGTCGGGTCATACCCAATAACAGGCTTACCGACACCTTTATTCGTATTTGATTTTAACGATTGGTTCATTGATCAAATACGCAACACTTGAACTTTAAGAAAGATGGTTTTCTTAAATATTACTTGATGTGTATATATATATATATATATATATATATATAAATTATGGAATAATTTATATATATTGGATTTAATTATTTATAGGTAAATAATTAATAAGTTTATGTTACATTTTATATAAATGGACTTTATATATTAAAAATGTACATAAAATTATATGGAAGTTTTATAAATTAGATTTTATAAAATCTAACTTTTATAAAAACTAATTCTTTTATAAAACATATTCTATATTACTTGTTGAGTGAGTGGCATTGGAGTCTCAAATATGCATGCATTTGACTAGCATTTTGAGTGGCTACTTGAAGGATTCCCATGTGCATATGTACTTGGACTTCTTGGAGACTCAACACACATTCAAACACATCAAAAGTGATCAAAAAATTGCATTTTTCTTCTCCCATTTCTGCTGTAAAAACCGTGGGGTATTAGGGGAGAAAAGGGGTTCTTAATTTGGTTTTTGGAAGCTAAATTCAAGTGTCAATAAATCCTAACCAAAGTACAAGGTGTTGGTGATAAGCTTGGGGTATAAAAACTTGAGGTTTCATTGTTTTGGAGCTCCATTCATCATCATCTTCATCATCATCTATCAACAAGCTTAGAGTAGGTACAAACTCTTTTCTTGCTTGTAGTTTGTAAGTATATTTCATAACTTGATCCTAATTGGGATTTAACTTTAAAAGGTTAAAGATTAACAAGTTCAATTGGTAATATTTTCATGCTTCCGCTTTAATTTGATTCTTAAAAGGTTTTAAGCATTATGTAACTTGTTAAATCCCAACATATATTTGCTTTAGATGTAATACAGATTTAATGAGTTAATATTAAATTAAACTTATTTGATTTTTGGCTGGAACTAGAATGAATAATCTCTAGCATTAGAGATTACATAATCTTCACAGAGTATTTCACTACTGTGTTTAATACTCCATTATTTATTCTTATTGATATTTCCTTTGTGAATCATACATGATTCTCATAGAGCTCTTGCTAACTTCGCAAGGTACGAATGATGTTTCTTAGAGAGTTACTTAGATTATTATGAAACGGAATTCATTGAACTAAAACAGAGATTGTAGTT
Source organism: Rutidosis leptorrhynchoides (assembly GCF_046630445.1). NCBI lineage: Eukaryota > Viridiplantae > Streptophyta > Magnoliopsida > Asterales > Asteraceae > Rutidosis > Rutidosis leptorrhynchoides. The sequence continues at coordinate 678,201,289 of NC_092335.1, forward strand.
AATGAAGGATGTACACCATAGCTTATTAGTAATATGAATTTAACCGAGTAATATCTACCCTTTTTCAATTCATACATAATAGCTTAGTACGAAAAGATTTATTATGGTTTCAAATATATATATATATATATATATATATATATATATATATATATATATATATATATATATATATATATACGAAAAGATTTATTATGGTTTCAAAATTCATATATATATATATATATATATATATATATATATATATATATATATATATATATATATATATATAAAATATACATATAATTTCTTCAGAAGGAATGAGTTAATACTTTATAACTCGTTGATAATATACGCGTTGTTGATTAGTGATGATGTTTGTGGTGATTATGGATCTGGCGGAGCTTGTGATGTTGTAGATGCTACTGATTCTGACGATGCTGACGGCACTGACTGTGCTGGTGATGCTGACAGTACTGTTGATGTTGCTGGTAAAATAAATCTAGCTTGTAATTCGTGTACAATCCTTGTCAGGGTTTTTACTCTTCCTTTTATCATCTCGGTCCACACATCTGATTTATGGTTAAGTCTAGAATAGATAATCTCTAAGACTTTAGAGATTATATAATCACCGCAGAATACTTCTCCAATGAAGTTATGAATCAATACTTCATCGGTTAATGTTACTGGTACTCCCTGGTATCTACGGTGCGTATGACGTTGATGTTCGAGATATAGATTGTGATGTTAAGGTGTGGGATACGGATGTTGTTGTTGGTGGTGGTAATGGTACCGTTGATGTTGATGATGGTGGTGCTGTTGATGTCGGTGTTGCTCCTGGTGCTTGTAACCTTTGCACCATATTCTCTAAAGCCAATACTCGAGCGCGAAGCTCGTTGACTTCTTCTATTACACCGGGATGATCGGTGGTTCGAACGAGCGGGTGAATAAGGTCTAGAATTTGAGATAATTGATGTTATACGAGGTGTATACGAAATAGATTATATTTTTATTGTGAAATACTATTAAATGCGATACAATTTTACACAAGTAAGTTATTTATTTATAGAGTGGATATACCAAAACCTTGCTACAACACTATAGGCAGTGTACCTAATTGTAAAGTAGTGTAGTATTTAGTAAGTCCGGTTCGTTCCGCAGGGAGCTAGCCAAGTTTAACGCTATATTTATTTTAAACTATATTTGTATCAATATATATAAGTAATATTATTATTATTATAAAAGGGGGGTTTTTACCGTTTAGTGACCGGTTTGTCGATTTTATGTCTTAAGTCACAATTAAAACCTAATGTAAAATATTAAATATAAATATAACTTAATTTAAAGCGTAAAATAAATGATGATAAATAAAAGTGCGATAAATAAAATTGCAGTAATTAAAATGACGATAAATAAAATTGCGATAATTAAAAGTACGATGAGATATAAAATAAAGGAATTATGCTTATTTAAACTTCCATAATCATGATGTTTGACGTGTTAATTTTAATTTATTTCCATGGGTTAATTGTCCTTTGTCCTGGATTATTCGATATGTCCATCTGGTTTTGTCCATAATAGTCCATCAGTCATAATTATAAAGTGCGAGAGTCTTTGTCAAATTAACCTTATACCCGAAGTCAAATATTCCAACTAATTGGGGATTCGAACTGTAACAAGGTCTTAATACTTTGTTTAATGAATACACCAGGTTATCGACTGCGTGTAATCTAAGGTTTTAATACTTTGTTAACAATTACACCAATTACCCTAGAATGTAATCCACCCCTGTTTTAATGAGTCCAGTGACTATTAATCCATCCCCGTGTCCGGTCAAATGAACAATAATTCGTATTTATAAATATCCCGCCCACCGTAACCGATTAAGCGTATGTGGTTATATATAGATACGTCAAATTGTAACCTTTATATTAAATTAACGAGGTATCGTTTAGTTAATATAAAGCCCATTAATAGCCCATAGTCTAATTTCCACAAGTGTCGATCTTTTGTCCAAACCCCAATTATGGTACAAAGCCCAATAATCTCGTCTTTAATATTTAGCCCAACATCACGATTACTTCGATTTAAATAAGTATAATAATAACTTAGCTACGAGACATTAATTTAAAAAGGTTGAACATAACTTACAATGAGTATTAATCGCGTAGTGTTACACGGACATAGTTTCGACTTACAAACTTAAAACATTCGCCACTATAACCTTATTATTATTATCTTAAAATTAAAATTAAAATTAAAATTATAAATATAAATATAAATATATTGAGAGAGAGTAAGATATATGATATGGCGTGTGTAAATCGGCCAGAATTCGTTGCAATTTATAGACCTGACCACAACTTTACTGCTATGCGATCGCATGGTTTTTGTGCCTCCGGGCCATGCGATCGCATGGCCCCCTTTTACAGCTCAGGTACTTTTGTTTTCTTATTTGCCAACGGTTTTTAATATAAATATAATATATAAATAATTTATAGAATTATTTATATATTATATTATAATCGTGTGCATAGTTGACTTGTAATTTTAGCTCTGTTGCGTCGCGCGTTGATAGTTGGTTCATGTCCCGGTTCCAGATTTTCGAACGTCCTTGCGTACTATTTAATATCTTGTACTTTGCTTTTTGCGGCTTGTACTTTGGTAATTTTGAGACGTTTCTCATCAATAAATTGAACCACTTGGATTGTACTTTGTAATTTTTAGATTTTTGGTCGTTTGCGTCTTCAAATCGTCGAATCTGTCTTTTATCTTCACCTTTTATTATTTAAATGAATATCACTTGTAAATAGAACAATTGCAACTAAAAGCTTGTATTTCTTGAAGGATAATGCTATGAAATATATGTTTATTTTTAGCATTATCAAATATTCCCACACTTGAGCGTTACTTGTCCTCAAACAATATAAAACTTGAATATAACTTTACTAGAATCACTTCTTTATTCTTCACGCTTTGTACATCAGTGATTTTAATATGGCGGTATGAACAATGATAGTAACTTTGTGGTTTACGGTCCCACATGACTATAAAAATTTAGATCCTTTAGAAAATTGGATCTTTATGAAAATATTTGATCTTTTGAAAATTCAATCTAGCTTTTAACCTAGACAAGTTTTCTGGAATAACCCTTCACTGGTGTTTGCAAATTATTTTTGTGGGTTTTGTGGATTTCAGATTTGAAAATTTTAGCTCAAAACTTGCGGTTTTGTGTCATCCACTTGCTAAACTTGTATTAGGAAAGCAACACGTCCAGTATACTTGCTCTGTATATTACCTTTCGGTAAACTACCATCCGGTTGTAAAGGAAAGCGTTGAACAAGCAACTGTTAAGGCAATGTCTAATGACATGCTTTTGATTATGGTCTATATCGTGTCGGATGCAATTACTATCCTTTGTAGGAGCAATAGTAAGATCACCCTATAGTTTTTCGATCAGGTACAAAGTCCTGTCTTCGACCATGCTATGCAACCACCGTTCTTACGGTTGACACCCGATTTGGTTCAGGTGACCTAATGAATTCCAGGTGAATTCCTATTATTTTACGTTCAATGGTAATGAACGCATTGAAAATAGGGTTTTAGAAAACAAATCGGTTTGTAATTTGATCAAAATATTTTCTCGTTCAAGCTCGAGTTTAGATATTATCGAATTCCATGAGTTTGAATTCTCAATCTTTAAGGTCAATCTCAAGGATTGAGTAATATCAGGCTTAAAAGCTAATTTTTGATCTTTAAGGAGATTATCCTTTTTGGGGATCTGATTTATTAGTCTTATAAGCTAATTTGCACGGTGCCCCCCATTGTACGAGATAGATCCTCTCATGGTTAGGATAAGTCTGACCACTTTGCGACCCTGTTTGATGCTGAGGTCCGTGGATTTCCAGCTGATTTTCGAGAAAATTTTTCAAGGTTTTTCGTAAACTCTACAACTGGTCTGGACGACAACTTTCTGACCTAAATCAAGAAGCGCGTGTCTTTTTCTAGGAAGACTTTACTTCCTTTTAAATTCTAGTTATATTACAATAAACTGGGTATAACTAATTAATATTGTTCAAAACAAAAGTATCTTTAATTATTTCTACAAAAATATGTGATATATGTTTTAAATAACTTGGTAAATTTTTCCCACACTTGACTTTTCTTTTTCTTTTTTTGCCTTTTTATTCTCCTCTATTCCATTTTAAATGAATTCAAGCATTTTGGGTTGTTTCTCAATTTATGTCCTTTCCGAGGTAACAATAATTTCGGTGTTAACACCTAGTTTTATCATTCATAAATATGTATAAACATGATTTTGAGTTCTTTAGTTAAAAAAAATTTAAAAAATTTACTAGAAGTGGGTAGTCAGTATATAAGACTAGGGCTGTTCTTTATTATCAGAGAGCATTAGATTCTAATACAACTACTGCGTTACTAGTATTTTAACGGTGGCTATTAAACCAAGTGTATAAGTCAAAAAATTTTAAAACCGAAAGAATTTAATCCCTTCTCACACTTAAGATCTTGCAATGCCCTCATTTGCAAGAAATCAGTAACAACTTAAATTATTGAGGGTGATTAGCGTAGAAAAATGATTAAATTTTACCAAAGTTTCCAAACATATTGTTGTTTGTGTTGAATTATAAATGGTGCACATCATTTGTTCATTCCTGCAGTTGTTATTTCACATATATTTTGCATCTTGTCGTCAAAATTAGTTGCTTTTGCTGAACTTAATGTCAGTCTTTGAAAATGTGCTGTTTTACCCTGTTGTATACATGAGATAAAATACATACAATACAAATATAAACATGCATGGTAATTTGAAATGTGACTTAATATCCCACTTTCAAATTACAAAATTGAAATATTAGTATACAATAATAAAAATGTTAAATATTACATAAAAGTATCAAAATGTTAAATGTTTAACATAAATAGATAAAAATAATAAAAGATAAGACATCACCAATGGAACACTATTGATTTTGCTAAGGGTTCCAGTTCATATCATCGCTCGGGTTCCATGGTTGATGATAGGTGTTCTGGTAGGCTTGGTTGGGGTCGTACAGGTCAAAGGGTGGTCGCATGTCGGGCTGATGTGGTGGATAATAAGCAGGTCGAGTCGGGATGTAGTTATTTGGTACCTGATATGATAGCTGGCTCATGATTTGGTGCTGATGAACTTGCCAGCTATCGTGTTGGCATCACCTGGAAGTCTCATACACATTCACGGCTTGCCACTGCTCATACTGACGATGCCTATCCTCATTACTCATTTCCACCTCATCTATACGCTGAAAAACGTCAGTAAAACTATCCCTAATGACATCCCTGATGTCATCTGCTTCCTCCATCTCCTCATCCGAACCCCTCTCTACCTGTGGATGGGTGCCATGATATGGTATTGGCATATTGTGCCTCCGTTTTAGTACCTTTGCACCCTGATAAACCTGCAAGCGTATGCTCTCGGCTTGTTCCTCAACTACCATCATTTGACCCCCGTGTTCCCTATCCACACCTAAATACTCTCCAATGAGAGTAACAAAAATACCTCATCCTATTATTCCCCCGTCCTGTATACCTTCCACAACTTTGGACAAATAAAACCCAACACAATAGGGAATATTAACAAAGCCTCTAGTATCTCAAATGCACTTAAGGTAAAATAAATCGTTTAGAGTCATTTTTTCCTTATTTTTACCTCTTTGTGTAATCGAGTTAGCTAAAAATCTATGTATTATACGAAGCTCTGCTTTGTTAATATCTAAATAGAAGTGTCTTCCTGCCCGTGTAAACACATTAAAATTTGACATACGCCTCCATACGGCGTTAGCGTCAAAATCTCTATCTACCCTCTCACCGGGATAAATTAAAGCTGTACAATCAGGTGATAATAATTCAATGGGGGTGTAAATCTGTAAAGCTCTAGCCATGTCTATCATAGACATCCTGTACATCCTACCCCCAAGTAAAAACCTAAGAAAAGTCTTATCGTCCAACCTATCTACATCCTTATTTAAGGCTATAGTACTCATTAGCTCAACACACCACTCCTTATATACAGGCCTACGAGTGGTAAATAAACGTTCCCAATCAGTAAAAGAAGAGCTACCATACCTTTGGATTAGATGCTGCCTAATTGAGTTAGCTAGGTGGACCCTTACCAAAGGCTCCCAATCTATTATCCTTGGTACCTCTACATTTTTGGTCCAAAGCTTAAATTTGTTACTTTGGTACGTCAGGTAATCTCTCCAACTTCTATCAAACCTTAGATTGGGGTGTAACTCCTCTTCATGAATTCTCGAGTGTTCTATTACACGGTGAACGGGAAATACTACGTAGGCGGAAAAAAATTGTGGCTCCGGCTCATAGTATGGAACATGTTGATTATAATGTTGTTGTTGTTCAGGTTGTGGTTCCGATTGCGGTTCTTGATCAGGTTATTGTTCAGGTTATCTAGACGATGATGCACCGTCTGTATCTGTATTTCTCTGCAAAACACATTAAACGCAAAATTTGTGCATCCAAATATGTATTAGTGTTAGCAAAATAACAAATTAAAACAATTACAATAACATGTTTACTCCATATTAAACTTATACTCATTTTCATATTTTTATCAATTCTACAATTTTTTTCAAATAAGCATATATGAAAAGGTATACAAAGTTCATAAGCATTCAACTTAAGTAACATGTTAAAATAATCATTACTAGCAATTAAACAAGTTTCAAATGGCATTTATATCAAAATAATCAAGTTCATGAATTTTAGACTTAAAAAGTCCACTTTGATGCTCAAGAATCATGTTTAGGATCAAAGTTTGGATCATTTAGCTACCTAAACATGTTACACTACTTAATTTAGCACTAATTCATAACAAAAATCGGCCATAACTTGTTTATATCAAAAAGCCCCAAATTGTTCAAGAACACAAACTCTAGATTTCTAAAAATTTTGAAGTTTAAGGCTTCGAATCATGTTAAATAGCATCAATCTAGGTTATACATGCATAATATACTAACAATTTAACTCTAATTACACTAAAAATTATTAAAATCAAATTAGGACAAATATTTGTAATTATCACAAAAATTAGGAAATTTATGAGTTTAGGGATGAAATTTTTACCTTTCTGCTTCCCCATCTGAGAAAAGACATGATTATAGCGAATTATTGTGACGAATTTCGTGAATTTTGGTGAAAAATTGCGAATTTTTGAGGGTGTTTGGGAGAGTTTCGTGTATGTGTGTGTGTGAAAGTGGAGACAGAACAGCAGGTCGATGGGTTTTTGTTTCTATCCAGTTTCTTGAGGCCATGCGACAGCATGACTTTAATGAGGAAACCCCATGCGATAGCATGGGGTCTGATCCCCCTTTTTTTTTTTTAAAAACCTTTAACTTCTTAAAACAAATAAGTGATTTGTTTAAAATTTTGTTTTCCTTTTTATTTAGGAAGAGGTCGTTTCAGTACGTTTACCTAGTCCGTCCCTCGACAAAATTTAAAATTTGTCATTTTAAAGCGATTGTTTTAAAACCAAAGATTTTTGGGTTTTTTTTAATGTTTTTGACATACTTTAAATCAATAAGATTAAAAATAATGATAATAAAATTTCTCATCCCGCCCTTGGGTAAAGCAATTTCGGTTCAACGACCTAGTTTTCAACTTACGACGAATTTTAAAAATCAATTTTTTAACTTAATGAAATAAAGTAAATTTTTATTTTTAAATTCACACCAGACTTAAATTTAAAATGCATAAAATACAATTTCATTAAAATACTAATATTTTTACAATCTTAGATTTGAAAATATAGTTATATATTAATTATTTTTTTTAAACAAGATAAAAATAAAAATAAAAATCTTTTTGGTCTTTTATCCCACTTTAATCAATCAAATATTAACAAAAATATACGTCCCTCTTTTTGGGTAAAGTAATTTCGGCTTTATTACCTAGTTTTACTCCTGACGAATTTCTAAAATATTTTGGATTGATTGACTAAAGATATTTATACCTTATGAATAAATGGTAAATTTCGCAGTGATTTAATAAATTTTTGTATGATATCAATAATTTCGGTTTCGCATACCTAATTTTATTGAATATCAATTTAATACTTTATAGCGAACGATTCAGCGTTTATTAACAAAAGGTTAAAAGCAATAAAATAAAATAAAATAAAATAAAAATTGTACATACTTACCTGTGAGATAGAATTTTCAGAGACCTGCTTTAGCCGACTCATAGGTGAGTCTTGTGATTTAGTTTTTCATAGCTACATAAGCGTAACCTCGATTCTTCAATAACTTTTCTTCTAAATACATGAATGGTCCTTCTCTGCATAAAGTAACAAATTCGGTATTTGAATATGTTTGATTGTTCGAACATTTACCTTCGTGTGACCATTTTCTGCATTTATGAAATCTTTCAAGGTGTCGTGCTCTTCTTTTTGTTGCGGATTTTGATTTTCCTTTACCAAAATGTATCTTATAATGATTCTTCCTGAGTTCTTTCCTCACTTCGTCCATTTTTTCTCTTATGAATGATACCAGTTCACTCGGGAAGATGTTATTATTACATTTGGTAATCATAGCGTGTAGTAGTAGACCATGGTTCAGATCAAAGGAATTCTTCATCTCGTAAAACCTAAAAGAAATAAAAATTCAGAATGGAGGGAGAAGACTAGTTCTTTAGGGTCTGCTAGGGAAAGACCATTCAGATTCCATTTTCAGAACTACACGAAAACAGAATATCTAACTCTAACAGAAATACATGTTACCCTTAAAAAGACTTAATTCTCCCCAAACTTAGTTAGCCGTGGTGTTGAAATTATGATTAACTTAATTGTCAACTTCCATTGGACCATGTATGTAATGTTTAACTCTGTGACCATTAACTTTAAATTCAATCCCATTTGAATTTATCAACTCTATTGTTCCATATGGGAAAACTCTTTTGACTATGAATGGTCCAGACCATCTTGATTTCAATTTTCCAGGAAATAGTTTGAATCGTGAATTGAAAAGAAGAACTCTATCTCCTTCTTTAAATTCTTTTGAACTTCTGATTTTTTTTATCATGCCATTTCTTCGTTCTTTCTTTATAGATTAACGAATTTTCATATGCTTCATGTCTTAATTCTTCTAATTCGTTCAATTGACTTAACCGTAGACGTCCGGCTTCATGTAAATCAAGATTACATGTCTTCAAAGCCCAAAATGCTTTGTGCTCAATTTCTACTGGAAGGTGACATGCTTTTCCGTAAATAAGTTTAAAAGGTGTGGTTCCAATTGGAGTTTTGTAAGCTGTTCTAAAAGCCCAGAGTTCATCCTCCAATTTCATGGACCATTCCTTCGGATTTGATCCTACAGTTTTCTCTAGAATACGTTTTGAAGCTCGATTGGTATTTTCAACTTGTCCACTTATTTGTGGATGATAAGCGGTGGAGATTTTATGAGTTACTCCATATCTTTTGAGAACTTTCTCAAGTTGATTGTTACAGAAATGAGTACCCCGATCACTTATTAAAGCTTTCGGTGTTCTGAACCTTGCAAAAAGACGTTTTAAAAAGTTGACTACAACTCGTGCATCGTTAGTTGAGAGAGCTTGTACTTCCGCCCATTTAGATACATAATCAATGGCAACGAGAATGTAGAGATTATTATGAGATTTTGGAAATGGACCCATAAAGTCAATACCCCAAATGTCAAATACTTCACATACTTGAATGACATTTTGTGGCATTTCATCACGTTGACTTATTTTTCCGGCCCTTTGACAAGCATCACAGGATTTACAAAGAAGGTGTGCATCTTTGAAAATTGTAGGCCAATAAAATCCAGCGTCATAGACTTTTCTTGATGTGAGTTGAGGCCCATAATGCCCTCCTGTTGGTCCTGTGTGACAATGGTTTATGAATTGACTAGCTTCATCTCCGAATATGCATCGGGCGTATTATTCCATCGGGACAACTTTTAAATAAATGTGGATCTTCCCAAAAATAGTGTTTTATATCACTAAAGAATTTCTTTCATTTTTGGTACGACAACCCCTTTTTCAAGGAATCCACATACTAAGTAGTTTGCATAGTCTGCAAACCATGGAATTTCATTATAATCGATATTCAAAAGGTATTCATCAGGAAAGTTGTCTTGTATGGCCGATTTATTTAGAACTTCTAATTCAGGATTTTCAAGACGAGAAAGATGATCATCTGCGAGATTTTATGCTCCCTTTTTGTCTCGGATTTCAATATCGAACTCTTGTAAGAGTAAGATCCAACTGATTAATCGTGGTTTGATATCTTGTTTCGAAAATAGGTATCTAAGAGCAGAATGGTTGGTATATACCACTGTTTTAGCTAGAACGAGATATGAACGAAATTTGTCAAAAGCAAAGACAATAGCAAGGAGTTCTTTTTCAGTAGTTGTGTAGTTCGTTTGTGCTCCTTATAACGTCTTACTAGCGTAATAGATAGGTCGAAATCATTTTTCAATCCTTTGTCCTAAAACGGCTCCCATTGCAAAATTACTTGCATCGCACATAAGTTCAAATGGTAGATTCCAATTTGGAGTTATCATGATCGGTGCATTAGTGAGTTTTTCTTTAAGAATATTAAAAGATTTGATGCATTCATCCGAAAAGATGAATGGAACATCCTTTTCTAGGAGTTTATTCATAGGAGTGACAATTTTAGAAAAATCTTTTATGAAACGTCGGTAAAAACCGGCATGCCCTAGAAAACTCCTAACTCCTCTAACATTGGTGGGATGTGGAAGTTTAGCAATTACATCTACTTTATCTCTATTCCATTTCAATTCCTTCCTTTGAAATTTTATGACCAAGAACGATGCCTTCTTTAACCATGAAATGGCATTTCTCCCAATTAAGAACTAGATTTGATTGCTCGCATCTAATAAGCATTCGTTCAAGATTAACTAGACATGTTTCAAAAGTATCACCGAAGACTGAAAAGTCATCCATGAAAACTTCCATGCATTCTTCTATCATGTCGTGAAAAATCGCCATCATGCACCTTTGAAAGGTTGTAGGGGCGTTGCAAAGTCCAAATGGCATGTGTTTGTAAGTAAAATTACCATAAGGGCACGTGAATGTGGTTTTCTCTTGGTCCTCGGGTGCAATTGGAATTTGAAAATATCCGAAAAAATCGTCAAGAAAACAATAGTAACTATTTTCGGCTAATCTTTCCAACATTTGATCAATGAAAGGTAAGGGAAAGTGATCTTTTCTGGTGGCGTCATTTAATTTTCTATAATCAATACAGACACGCCATCCTGTTACAGTCCTAGTAGGAATAAGCTCAGTTTTTTCATTTGTGATGACAGTCATGCCACCCTTCTTAGGTACGCATTGAACTGGGCTTACCCATGGACTATCAGAGATTGGATAAATTAAACCTGCATCTAGCAGTTTAATAATTTCTGTTTTAACAACATCTTGCATATTAGGATTTAGTCTTCGTTGGCGTTGCACATAGGTTTTATGGCCTTCTTCCATAAGGATTTTATGTGTGCAATACGAAGGACTTATGCCTTTAATGTCATGAATTTTCCATGCAATAGTTGGTTTATGAGCTTTTAGCACAGAAATGAGTTGAGATTTTTCATTTTCTGTAAGAGAAGACGATATTATTACAGGTAATTCAGATTCACCATGTAAATAAGCGTATTCCAAATGGGTTGGAAGTGGCTTTAACTCTAATATCGGTGGTTCTTCTATCGATGATTTGTATCGATATCTGTCTTCCTCTTTCAACATTTGAAGTTCTTCTGTTGTTGGTTCATAATCATTAGCCATGAGTGTAGCTAACATTTCAGCTTCATCAATTGGTTCAGTTCATTCTCCTAAAGAACATTCTCCCGTTCCTGGTAATTCTGAAAATTCTTGTAACAATTCTGCTTGTGAATCTATAGTTTGAATATAATAACATGTATCATCTGCAGATTGCGGTTGTTGCATGGCTCTATCAACAGAAAAAGTGACACTCTCGTCCTCTATACTTGGGGTCAGTTTCTTACCAAACACGTTTATTATTGCTTTAGCCGTGTTTAAGAATGGTCTTCCTAATATAAGAGGAACTCGAGAATCTTCTTCCATGTATAGAATAATAAAATCTACTGGAAATACTAAAGTACCAACTTTAACTAGCATGTTTTCCATTATACCTCTAGGATATTTTACTGATCGATCGGCTAGTTGTATGCTTATTCGTGTTGGTTTCAATTCTCCAAGGTCTAGTTTAGCGTATAATGAATACGACATTAAATTTATACTAGCACCTAAGTCTACCAATGCTTCTATTGAACTAAGACTACCCAGAAAATATGGAATTGTGAAACTTCCTGGATCTGAGAGTTTTTCTGGTAGCTTATTCAACAGCACTGCAGAACAATTAGCATTCATTGTAACAGCCGAGAGTTCTTCCATTTTCTTTCTATTTGTGATTAGATCTTTCAGGAATTTAACATATCTTGGCATTCCTGAAATCACATCAATGAAAGGAAGATTGACATTTATTTGTTTAAACATATTCAAGAATTTGGATTGCTCGGCTTCAAGTCTTTCTTTTCTCATTTTACTTGGGTATGGAAGTGGTGTGTGACGACCCGTAAATTTCTGACCAAATTTAAACTTAATCTTTATATGATTTCGACACGATAAACAAAGTCTGTAATGGTGAGTCTCAAAAATTTCAGAACTATGTTCATATGACCAATTATCCTATGACTGAGCCCGATGATTCACGAACAATGGTTTATAAATAAATATATAGATAAATATAAATGTAAGTAGTGGAAATAATAGCATTATTAATAAAAATTATTTTTATCATATTTATTATGATTATTGTCATTAAAATTATTAAAATTCTCATTTTATGATTATTAGTATCGTTATTTATTATTATTATTATTATTATTATTATTATTATTATTATTATTATTATTATTATTATTATTATTATTATTATTATTATTATTATTATTATTATTATTATTATTATTACTATATTTACAATATGGATTATTATCATTAACATTATTAATCTAAGTATCATTATTAGTATTATTATTATTATTATTATTATTATTATTATTATTATTATTATTATTATTATTATTATTATTATTATTATTATTATTATTATTATTATTATTATTATTATTATTAATTATTATTATTATTATTATTATTATTATTATTATATCTATATTAATTATTATTAAATATAAAATACATAAACAAATATCACATGTAATCTGTTCTATTAGATATCACTTTCAGAGGATTCGTTATATATTTCCCGTGAATATATGTCGACTGGGATATTGCCATTTAGATGGCTGCTACACTATTGGTGAAATGCTTTTAGACTCTATTTTAACTTATGATATCATATTATATATATACATGTGTGATTCATAAGCAACCGAGATATCTTCACCATCACCATTTCATCACTTCCCTAAACCCACAAACTTGGTACCTTTGCTATTCGGTTTCTTCGTTCATCAAAGCCATCACCAAACGAGTCACCACCTCCGATCACCATCACCACCCAACCAAGCGTCACCATACTCATATCGACCACCACTATACTGTTGCGTCTATTTGCTGTTTCTAATCGACTTCCAACTCACAAACAAGCCAAGGGAGTGCTAAAACACACCTATTACTAACGCGTATGTTGTTTCTGCTTGATCAACTACCACTCGATAAACACTATATTTTTTTTGTTTCCTGTTTGGTTTTGACAAGCTCCACCCCACGATCACCACCACCCTAAAACCGCCACCATTAAATTACGACAACTTGTTGGTCTGTTCCTGTTTGAACCGGTCACGAAGTCACCTGTTGCTGTGCGCCTACAACCTATTAAAAACGGTAATTGCAGCTGGAAATTCATGAGCTTTTAAAAAGTTAAAGTTAAAATAGATATAAGTTAATCATTGGATTATAATTAGTGGGAAACATTGTCACGAGATTGTGCAATTATTTAAAGCAATGAAAAGTAATGGCCAACAAAAAGCAAATCCCAATTCGTTTTCCTTACTGTTTAGCGTATTACTCTTGAAAGGCCAAGAGGGAATTATAAATCCAAAATGGGTTGAGTTGTTTACAGGTGGGACGGTTAAAGTGTGAATACCCAACATATTAAAATTCCACTTGGTTGTGTACTTTTTTTTAATTATACCGAAACCTTTTATCCTTCTGTTTCGAATCCTATGATCATCTTCATGGACTTTGTTCCAGTTCCTGCATTGGGCCAAGAAACTCCTTGCAGATTATTGGGTCGTAATTCATTAGTATGGATAACCCAAGACTCAATATAAATTAAACCTAATACACATACAAATATTATTGTGTTTCTTTGTACTGTATATACTTCGTGTGTTCCTGCTGCTACTTCGGTATCCAAATCAATCACAACTTATTGACTTACTACTCGTTACCATCTATTGTTTCTGTTAAGGAAGATAATGAAGATGATGAATCGAATTAATGATGATGATCAAGATGGACTGAGATGATGAGGATAGGGTACGTATGAGAACGATGACGATTAGATGATGTTAAACGATTAGGTTATGATCATGATAACGATTAGGGATAAGGTTATGATGTACTACGATGAGGAGTAATGATAAGGTTAAATAACGGAAAGGATAATGTTAAGATTTTGATTATGATTCTATGATGTTACGTACATGAGATGATGATTATATGGTGATATGATGATGATGGTAGAATGCTACGATGATAATAATAAGTGTATGATGGTATGATGATGAAAAGGAGAAGCTCAATGGTGATTACATTAATGAGAAAATAATAAAACGGTTTTATACATATTAAATAAATAACGGAGCGAACTAAAACATAAAAATAGATTCGGTTAAATGGTTAAGGGTTGTTGTCTTGGAGCTAGAGGTCTTGGGTTCGAGCCATGGCAGAGGCGTTTAATTTTTGTTAAGGCTTGATCCATTAAGGTAGTCTTTTATCATTATTATTATTATTATTATTATTATTATTATTATTATTATTATTATTATTATTTTTATTATTATTATTATTATTATTATTATTATTATTATTATTATTATTATTATTATTATTATTATTATTATTATTATTATTATTATTATCATAAGTATTAGTATTAGTATTAATATTAGTAGTATTATTATTATTACACTTATTAATAAAAATATTAGTATTATTATTATTTGAAAAATCATTATTTTTATAGATATTATTATTAGTAGTATTGTTATCATTATAATCAAAAACAACTTTTATTTCTATTATTGATATTATGTTACCAAATAAACATTTTGTATATAAAAATATACTTTTAGTAATATTACATATAAGTATGTATTAATCATATTAACATTTTTATGTAAACTCATATATAATAAACTAAGTATTTTTAATATAATACTATCCAAATATATAATAATATAACGATATAAAAATTAGTCATTATAAATGTATATACACAAATTAAATATATATAAAATATAAAATGAGTTATAATATGTGAAATTGTTTAATTACGATTATACGTATTAATATACATATAAATGATATAGGTTCGTGAATCCGAAGCCAACTCTGCATTGTTCAATGTCGTCATATGTATTTTTACTACAAAATACAGTATTGTGAGTTTCATTTGCCCTATTTACTCTTTACATTTTTGGGCTGAGAATACATGCAAATGCTTTATTAACTGTTTTACAATATTTATATGCGTGAGTTTCATTTGCTCCCCTTTTAAATGCTTTTACAATATATATTTTGGGACTAAGAATACATGCGCTGCTTTATATCTGTTTTATGAAATAGACACAAGTACTTAAAACTACATTCTATGGTTGGATTATTAAACTGAATATGCCCCTTTTTAGTCTGGTAATCTAAGAATTAGGGAACAGACACCCTAATTGACGCGAATCCTAAAGATAGATCTATCGGGCCCAACAAGCCCCATCCAAAGTACCGGATGCTTTAGTACTTCAAAATTTATATCATGTCCGAAGGAGGATCCCGAAATGATGGGGATATTCTTATATACAAAATTGTGAATGTCGGTTACCAGGTGTTCAATCCATATGAATGATATTTTTGTCTCTATGCATGGGACGTATGTTTATGAGAAATGGAAATATGAAATCTTGTGGTCTATTAAAATGATGAAAATGATTGTTTATGTTAAACTAATGAACTCACCAACCTTTTGGTTGACACTTTAAAGCATGTTTATTCTCAGGTACGAAAGAAATCTTCCGCTGTGCATATGTTCATTTTATAGATATTACTTGGAGTCATTCATGGCATATTTCAAAAGACGTTGCATTCGAGTCATCGAGTTCATCAAGATTATTATCAAGTCAATTATAGTTGGATATATTATGAAATGGTATGCATGCCTATCAACTTTCGATGTAATGAAAGATTGTCTTTTCAAAAACGAATGCAATGTTTGCAAAATGTATCTTATAGAGGTCAAGTACCTCGCGATGTAATCAACTGTTGTGAATCGTTTATAATCGATATGGACTTTGTCCGGATGGATTAGGACGGGTCTTCACAGTTGGTATCAGAGCGGTGGTCTTAGCGAACCAGATCTTGCATTAGTGTGTCTAACTGATAGTTATTTAGATGCGTTAGTGAGTCTGGACTTCGACCGTGTCTGCATGTCAAAAGTTTTGCTTATCATTTCGTGTCGAAAATTACCTGCTTATCAATTTTAAGGAATTACTTGATTATCATTCTTAGTCTAGACACATCATACTGTAATGATTGCATGAATAGTGTATAGACAAAATTCATATCTTAGCGTATCTGTTATTGTTACCTTTGCCTGACAAATTTCGTAGATTCCTCCGTAATTTATGAGATTTTAGTATTTTATATGCATATGTAAATTATGTATTGCAGGATACTAATCTACATCCTATAATCCATTTCTTATCGAAAATCCTTCATCTGATCGTACGAGATGAATCCCTCAACCAGTTCGAGTCCCTCAGATTCCGATAGCTATTCCGATAGTTATTCCGACAGCTATTCCGACATGGATTTTCACTCGAGCTCCGAAAGCAGTATGACCGGAATGGATCAACCAATTAGCCATCATCTGTTCTGGATGAATTGAGGATGTGTTCGTAGTCGACTTACTCAATGGAGATGAGAAGAAGGCGATCCTTTACATCAACCAAATTTACCTCTTAGCGAAGAACCTGAAGCACTTACCCGCGAACCTGTTCATGATACTATTTCCTCTCTCATTTCCAGAATATCTCGCCACAATTATATTCTATCTAAAATTCTAAACCTTATTCATCCGCTCGTTCCGACCGACAATCATCCTGGAGTAATGGAAAAATTCAATGAGATTCGTGCTCGAGAAAATCAATTTGGAGATTATGGTGCAAAATTTACCAGCTTCAGCAACATCACCAGCACCAACAGTACCATCAGTAACAGCACCAGTACCATTAACAATCCATGCCTCAATATCTCATTCTGTACCTTGAGTATAATTATCGTTCTACATCAATTATCTTCGTTCTTCATGACGATTATGTAATCTCTAATATTTTAGAGATTATATATTCTTGTTCTAACGGTAAATCAAATGAGTTTAATATCATATTAACTCATTAAATCCATGATTTCATCTGAAGAGAATATATATGTAAGTATATTCTCATAAAGATTGTAATTAAAAATTCTTTTGTACAAACGATTAATGATGAAAATATTTTAACGGGTAGGTAATACCCGAGAAATATTTAAATTTCACATTAATAAGATACACTGTACATTTTTCGAATCTGATTCAACAATCATTTTCTATCCTATTTACATCTACCGATATACGAATCCGTTCACCACAGAATAACCATTTTCATTCAAATTCAATTTCATATTTGGATTTTGACTTACCAGAACCCAACAAGTGGCATAATGAAGAAATAATGAACACAATAAAAATTGATTAGAAACAGACTAATTAACAATATGAAATTTTGTTAAGAAACCACGCTAACAAGATCCTAGCTAACTGTTCCTAGCTAACTGATTACATTTTATTTATAGCAGTTATTTATCGCAATTTAATTATCGCAATTCACATTCTCGCAATTTTATTTATCGTCATTTAATTTCTGTTAGTTACTTTACGCACTTTATTTATCGTTATTTAATTTCTGTTATTTATTTTAAGCACTTTAAATATCGGGACACGTATACAAGGTTTTGACATATCATATCAACGCATCTATATATATTATTTGGAACCACCATAGACACTCTATATGCAGTAATGATCGAGTTCTCTATACAGGGTTGAGGTTGATTCTATAATAATATATATATTTTGAGTTGTGATCGAGTCTGAGACATGTACACGGGTCACGATACGTATTAATTAATTTGGATATTATATATTAAATTATATATGAATATGAATTATTGGACTGTCAACTGTGGACTATCAACCGAGGACTAATAACGTTGGACAATTAAAATGAATTAAAATATTGATTATCACATATGAAACTAAATATTTCTTCAAGTTTGCCACTTTATCTCATTTTAAACCTCATTTATATCTTGACGATTATAATCTGCGTTCAAACCTTTCATAATTCTTGAAAACACCTCAATCGAGAGGATGAACCAACCACATTTCATCTATGGAAGAAAAGATTGATGCGTATAGTTATGCACCTGAAAACTCTCAAAAACTGAATAAACGTTTAACGCATAGCTGTGCTAATTCCTTAGTGTTATTATTACCCAAAATAACTTGGTAATCCCTTTCAAAATAGCAAATTTTGTCACAGATCCAGCAAGTCAACTTCGACTTTTCATTCGAAGTAGCATTAATATAATCCTGATATATACAATTTACCCTTTTGATACCGG
Organism: Rutidosis leptorrhynchoides; assembly: GCF_046630445.1. Taxonomy (NCBI): domain Eukaryota; kingdom Viridiplantae; phylum Streptophyta; class Magnoliopsida; order Asterales; family Asteraceae; genus Rutidosis; species Rutidosis leptorrhynchoides. The sequence goes on from NC_092335.1 coordinate 678,220,243, forward strand.
AGAATTCTTTTATATCCCACCACATTACCAGCAAATGTACCAGTAACCTTGTCGTTCCTTAGTTTAAATCTCTCCGACAAATCATTATATTTATTCATTGAAACCCTATCATATACTCATCCGCATCTTGTAACGAGAACTACCATAACAATTACCAGGAATCAGCAATCAGTACTTTGAAAACTCACAGCATATCTACATCAACAGTTATATGTATGACATTTATCTCTTAGAATTATGATCTCTCATTTTGAAATTCTGAAAAGCACTCAGTCACAAATCAATACTCTGAATGTTGAAAAAGCTGAATGAAGCAGCAGAAACCATAGACAACCGTAAATGACCTTAATCATCGAAAGTTTGATGATAAAGAATAGTATGTTGGAAAAGCTCAGAAAAGTTGGAACTGGAAAACGGATTGAACTAATCACGAAGGAGACCAAGGACAAATACAAGGACCATACCATATATTCAAAGAATCCAGGTAATTCTGGATCCGATGAAACCTTCAACGAATATCTTGCTCCATACTCATGTTAAAAATCTTGCGGAAAATCTTTCTCCATCAACCATCGAACCTAGAAATTCCAAAATATCATCATCAATATCTTCGATATTTCTGAGAATATTTTCATAAATATTCTCGTCCGAAATTATATACCTCTTCGTGCTTCCTATGTATCATTATATCGGAAACATTCAATAGAAAATTTAGTATCGAAAAGCAGATTATGCGAAACTATGAAGAAAGCCGTGGACAAATCACAAAGAATAAGTTTGACTTCAAAGAATCTAAATGATTCAACGCCTGCTGAAGTCTTTAGCGAATATCTTGCTCCTTACCCTAAACCCTTGCAGACGATGGTCTCCATCATCCTCTGATCTTAAATATTCAAAGATATTATTGTATCTTTCATTATAAATATTCTCCATATTTCTGAAGATATTTTCATAACTATTCTTATCTGAAATCATTAATCTATTAGTGCTATCAGTGTTACATCATATAGAAACTGTTAGTTTCTATATTCTGTAAACTTTCGAGCTTAAAATACGAATGTTATTGAAGTAATGTTGGGAACTGGTGCATGAGTTAGTATAATATAATGACACTTGATCAACGTGATTATATTACAGTAATTCATGCCGAGTTTCTAAATGGAACGTGATGATTCGCAGATCATAACGTCATCATGTGCCATGTTACACGACTCTTACATTCAATCTAATCTATAAACATATCAAGAACATATTTCCTTGATGGTACTATCTTATCCATTGAATGTTGGTAATTTAACCAATCAATATCGTACTACTACAATTTCTCTCTTAGAATATTAGTCATGTTCATTCGAAACTCCATACCTACGAATTCTGGATCATTATTTGTTTGAATTAAAGTCGAGAAGAGAAAACAAAAGTTTGAATTGAGAGAGAAAGGATAGAAGGTGTGAGCTGTGAAAATAAGGAAACAAAATGGGTGAAATTATAGTGAAATACCCGACAAAACAATCAAAACAGATCATCGCATTTAACTAAAGAGAGATCCTAATTTCCTTAATCCCGAGGATAAACAAATCTTATTCAGATTTCAAAGATTTTATTCAAATCCCTTGAACTCTGGAAGTCAACCCTATCTACGTCAAAAGTTATGACGAAAATTTTATTTCATCAATTCACTCTTTTGTGATAGCTTCATTCGTACTCTTCGAATAATCAAATTGTTTTATCGATATTACTCAATGATGAAAAAACTCTATTTATCAACTCATATTCGTCATGAAAACATTTTTATTGTTAGCCATGACCATCCCAATCAAATTTCGGGACGAAATTTCTTTAACGGGTAGGTACTGTGATGACCCGGAAATTTCTGACCAAATTTAAACTTAATCTTTATATGATTTCGACACGATAAGCAAAGTCTGTAATGGTGAGTCTCAAAAATTTCAGAACTATGTGCATATGACCAATTATCCTCTGACTGAGCCCGATGATTCACGAACAATGGTTTATAAATAAATATATATATATATAAATATAAATGTAAGTAGTGGAAATAATAGCATTATTAATAAAAATTATTTTTATCATATTTATTATGATTATTGTCATTAAAATTATTAAAATTCTCATTTTATGATTATTAGTATCATTATTTATTATTATTATTATTATTATTATTATTATTATTATTATTATTATTATTATTATTATTATTATTATTATTATTATTATTATTATTATTATTATATTTACAATATGGATTATTATCATTAACATTATTAATCTAAGTATCATCATTATTATTATTATTATTATTATTATTATTATTATTATTATTATTATTATTATTATTATTATTATTATTATATCTATATTAATTATTATTAAATATAAAATACATAAACAAATATCACATGTAATCTGTTCTATTAGATATCACTTTTAGAGGATTCGTTATATATTTCCCGTGAATATATGTCGACTGGGATATTTCCATTTAGATGGCTGCTACACTATTGGTGAAATGCTTTTAGACTCTATTTTAACTTATGATATCATATTATATATATACATGTGTGATTCATAAGCAACCGAGATATCTTCACCATCACCATTTCATCACTTCCCTAAACCCACAAACTTGATACCTTTGCTATTCGGTTTCTTCGTTCATCAAAGCCATCACCAAACGAGTCACCACCTCCGATCACCTATCACCACCCAACCAAGCGTCACCATACTCATATCGACCACCACTATACTGTTGCGTCTATTTGCTGTTTCTAATCGACTTCCAACTCACAAACAAGCCAAGGGAGTGCTAAAATGCACCTATTACTAACTCGTATGTTGTTTCTGCTTGATCAACTACCACTCGATAAACACTATATTTTTTTGTTTCCTGTTTGGTTTTGACAAGCACCACCCCACGATCACCACCACCCTAAAACCGCCACCATTAAATTACTACAACTTGTTGGTCTGTTCCTGTTTGAACCGGTCACGAAGTCACCTGTTGCTGTGCACCTACAACCTATTCAAAACGGAAATTGCAGCTGGAAATTCATGAGCTTTTAAAAAGTTAAAGTTAAAATAGATGTAAGTTAATCATTGGATTATAATTAGTGGGAAACATTGTCACGAGATTGTGCAATTATTTAAAGCAATGAAAAGTAATGGCCAACAAAAAGCAAATCCCAATTCGTTTTCCTTACTGTTTAGCATATTACTCTTGAAAGGCCAAGAGGGAATTAAAAATCTAAAATGGGCTGAGTTGTTTACAGGTGGGATGGTTAAAGTGTGAATACCTAACATATTAAAATTCCACTTGGTTGTGTACTTTTTTTTAATTATACCGAAACCTTTTATCCTTCTGTTTCGAATCCTATGATCATCTTCATGGACTTTGTTCCAGTTCGTGCATTGGGCCAAGAAACTCCTTGCAGATTATTGGGTCGTAATTCATTAGTATGGATGACCCAAGACTCAACATAAATTAAACCTAATACACATACAAATATTATTGTGTTTCGTTGTACTGTATATACTTCGTGTGTTCCTGCTGCTACTTCGGTATCTAAATTAATCACAACTTATTGACTTACTACTCGTTACCATCTATTGTTTCTGTTAAGGAAGATAATGAAGATGATGAATCGAATTAATGATGATGATTAAGATGGACTGAGATGATGAGGATAGGGTACGTATGAGAACGATGATGATTAGATGATGTTAAACGATTAGGTTATGATCATGATAACGATTAGGGATACGGTTATGATGTACTACGATGAGGAGTAATGATAAGGTTAAATAACTGAAAGGATAATGTTAAGATTTTGATTATGATTCTATGATGTTACGTACATGAGATGATAATTATATGGTGATATGATGATGATGGTAGAATGCTACGATGATAATAATAAGTGTATGATGGTATGATGATGAAAAGGAGAAGCTCAATGGTGATTACATTAATGAGAAAATGATAAAACGGTTTTATACATATTAAATAAATAACGGAGCGAACTAAAACATAAAAACAGATTCGGTTGAATGGTTAAGGGTTGTTGTCTTGGAGCTAGAGGTCTTGGGTTCGAGCCATGGCAGAGTCGTTTAATTTTTGTTAAGGCTTGATCCATTAAGGTAGTCTTTTATCATTATCATTATTATTATTATTATTATTATTATTATTATTATTATTATTATTATTATTATTATTATTATTATTATTATTATTATTATTATTATTATTTTTATTATTATCATAAGTATTAGTATTAGTATTAATATTAGTAGTATTATTATTATTACACTTATTAATAAAAATATTAGTATTATTATTATTTGAAAAATCATTATTTTTATAGATATTATTATTAGTAGTATTGTTATCATTATAATCAAAAACAACTTTTATTTCTATTATTGATATTATGTTACCAAATAAACATTTTGTATATAAAAATATACTTTTAGTAATATTACATATAAGTATGTATTAATCATATTAACATTTTTATATAAACTCATATATAATAAACTAAGTATTTTTAATATAATACTATCCAAATATATAATAATATAACGATATAAAAATTAGTCATTATAAATGTATATACACAAATTAAATATATATAAAATATAAAATGAGTTATAATATGTGAAATTGTTCAATTACGATTATACGTATTAATATACATATATATGATATAGGTTCGTGAATCCGAAGCCAACCCTGCATTATTGAATGTCGTCATATGTATTTTTACTACAAAATACAGTATTGTGAGTTTCATTTGCCCTATTTACTCTTTACATTTTTGGGCTGAGAATACATGCAAATGCTTTATTAACTGTTTTACAATATTTATATGCGTGAGTTTCATTTGCTCCCTTTTTAAATGCTTTTACAATATATATTTTTGGGACTGAGAATACATGCGCTGCTTTATATCTGTTTTACGAAATAGACACAAGTACTTAAAACTACATTCTATGGTTGGATTATTAAACCGAATATGCCCCTTTTTAGTCTGGTAATCTAAGAATTAGGGAACAGACACCCTAATTGACGCGAATCCTAAAGATAAATCTATCGGGCCCAACAAGCCCCATCCAAAGTACCGGATGCTTTAGTACTTCGAAATTTATATCATGTCCGAAGGAGGATCCCGGAATGATGGGGATATTCTTATATACAAAATTGTGAATGTCGGTTACCAGGTGTTCAATCCATATGAATGATATTTTTGTCTCTATGCATGGGACATATGTTTATGAGAAATGGAAATATGAAATCTTGTTGTCTATTAAAATGATGGATTGTTTATGTTAAACTAATGAACTCACCAACCTTTTGGTTGACACTTTAAAGCATGTTTATTCTCAGGTACGAAAGAAATCTTCCGCTGTGCATATGTTCATTTTATAGATATTACTTGGAGTCATTCATGGCATATTTCAAAAGACGTTGCATTCGAGTCGTCGAGTTCATCAAGATTATTATCAAGTCAATTATAGTTGGATATATTATGAAATGGTATGCATGCCTGTCAACTTTCGATGTAATGAAAGATTGTTTTTTCAAAAACGAATGCAATGTTTGCAAAATGTATCTTATAGAGGTCAAGTACCTCTCGATGTAATCAACTGTTGTGAATCATTTATAATCGATATGGACTTCATCCGGATGGATTAGGATGGGTCTTCACATGGTGGTTGGTATAGTTTAACATAAGGTTTAGCTTTAACTGTGTTATCTTCATTAACCTTTTCAACTACTGGTTCTGTTTCCTTCTCTTGCTCAAGTTGTGGTGCCTGTGTAGTAGGAATAGAGTCATCAGAAATTACAGACATTTCAGGTGGTTTAAGTGTAATACTACTTCTCGTGGTAATGGCTTTAGCTGTTTCATTTCGGGGGATAGCATTTGTATCACTAGGTAGACTCCCTGGTTTTCTTTCACCTATCAACCTTGCTAGGTTACTTACTTCTTGTTCCAGATTTTGAATAGAAGCTTGTTGATTTCTAAATGCTTGAGCATTTTGTTCATTAGTTTGTTTCTGAGATGTGAAAAACTGAGTTTGAGATTCAACTAGCTTCGACATCATGTCTTCTAAATTTGGCTTTTTATCATCGGTTTGTGGTGGTTTATTTTGAAAAATAGGACTTTGCTGATTGTAAGTATTATTAGATACTTGTTGATTGCTAGGACCTTGTTGGTTGTTGTATGGAACATTTCGGTTATAATTCTGATTGTAGTTTGGTCTTGGCGGTTGATAATTATTTCCAGGCCTTTGGTTCATGTATGAAACATTCTCTCTTTGTTCCATTGTTTGTTCAATACTGAGACAATCTTTTGTCAAATGTGGTCCTCCACACTGCTCACAACTAATTTGTATTGCGTGAATATCTTTAGTCATCTTTTCCATTCGTCTCGCAAAAGCATCTAGCTTTGCGGAAATGGAATCAAAGTCGTGGCTAGAATCGGCTCTAGCCGCTTTAGATGATCTAACGATGTCTTTTTCTTGATGCCACTCATGTAAGTGGGAAGCAGTGTTATCAATAATTTTGTAAGCTTCAGTTGCGGTTTTCTTCATAATGGAACCACCAGCTGCTATGTCGATGTCTTTTCGTGTAGTAATGTTGCATCCTTGGTAGAATATTTGTACTATTTGATAAGTGTCTAAACCATGCTGAGGACATCCTCTCAATAACTTTCCAAATCTTGTCCACGCCTCATATAAAGTTTCATTTGGCTTGTGTGAACGTAACAATTTTTCCTTGAAGTCTTACGGCTTTAGATGCCGGAAATAAGTGTTTAAGAAAATTTTCAACTAAAACATCTCATGTGTCAATCGCCCCTTTAGGTAACGATTCTTACCAATCTTTGGCTTCTCCCTTTAAAGTCCAGGGAAATAACATGAGATAGATCTGTTCATCCTCAACTTCTCTGATTTTGAATAGAGTGCAGATCCTATTAAAGGTACGAAGATGTTCGTTTGGATCTTCCTTTGGCGCACCACTAAATTGGCATTGATTAGTTACCATGTGTAGGATTTGTCCTTTGATTTCATAATTTGGCGCATTAATGTCTGGTTGAGTAATGGCATGACCTTGGCCAGTGCATTTAGCTCTCATTCGATCTTCCATACTTAGAGGTTCCGGATTTTCCATGATTGAATTTGTTGAATCTGAATCACTAGAGGATTCTGACTTAATGGTTTGTTCCTCGACAATCTCTGGATGAGTGATTTGTAGTTCAGGAGGAATGATTAGTGGTTCAGGATCTCTGAATTGTCCCTGAATATCCTCCGGATTCTCAATTGTGAGGTCGGGTTCAAAAAATGGATTATCGAAAATTTGAATTGGAGTACTTGGTTGATTTGATGATTCTAAAGAAAAATCAACGGCGACAATATTGGCTAGATGTCTTGATCGAGTTACAGGTGGTGAACGTATGAAAGGTGGTGAACGTTTTGCTCGGTGCATTCACTGAATATCCTATTAGTTATAAAGATAAAAATTATATAAGCCATCAAATTAATAGACTTTTCTGATTTTGCCCACGTTTCGAATAGCCAATAGATGCAGAAGGTAGCCAGGACCCTTTAAATCGGAAGCCCACAACTCGCCACTAACAAATCCAACTATTACTATGAACCAGAAAATTTTGGATGTCTATCAATTTAACCGCTTAAAATAATTTTTTCGTCAAAATTTTAAAGAAAATAAAGAAAATTCTATGTCCTAAAAACTAGAGCGTCGAGAAATAAGAAAGAAAAAAAGTGCGTCAAAAAACGTCGAAAAATAAAAAGTCGAAAAACAATAATAAGAAAGTAGAGCGTCGGAACTTAAAAGTCTAAAAACTAAATATTAAAAATTTGAGTCTAAAGGTATTAAAGCTTAAAAGGAATTCTATATCCAAAAGGAATTTTATCCCCAAGGTAGCCCAAGTGGTTGGGGCCTGAGATCCTTGCAAGAGGTCTCAGGTTCAATTCTTGGGGTGGCCAGGGAAGGGTTGGAAACAGCCAGGGAGTATTCCTGATGGGCTGCGTACACTAGAGTATGGGGTCAGATTACTCGCCCTTCCCGGGTAACCCGAATAGGGAAAACCTTACAACTTTTACAACTTTTCACTAAAATCTATTAAATATTAAAGCGATAAGCGACGTCGTAAAATTCTAAAGCGCCTAAATCTTAATCTAAAGAAAAATCACTTAAGAGATTTTACGGCAAAGCCTAAAAATTTAGAAGTATAAATTAACTACGGCAAAATACTAAGTTTAAAACTAATTACGAACGATAGATATACAAATTACAAATTACACTAATAAAATATTCAATTTATAAAAAGATACAAAAAATGATAAAATTACTTATTTTTATGAAAATATTATTTTTATATAATTATTTTATAAAAGTACTAATTTATAAATTATTAAAACTAATTAAAACTTAAAAATACAAAATTAAATAAACTAAAACTAATTATTAAATAACTAAACCCTAATTAGGTAATTAATTAATTAATAATAATAATAATAATAATAATAATAATAATAATAATAATAATAATAATAATAATAGTAACCCTAATTCTGTCGTACTAAGTTGTGGGCGTGTCAGAAGGTACCATGCGGTCGCATGGGTTTACCCTTGCCTGCTCATACGATCGCATGACAGTGCAGGCTCAGATCCTTTGCAGTTTCAATCGGTGCAGGTTCAGAGTTTTTAATTATTATTTTTTTTACTTTTTACTTTATAATCTTTACTAAATTTATATAAGTAATATTTATTAAAATAAACTTAAAATTTTTAAGAACTAAAAAAAAAATACTTTTATAAAATATATTTTCTTTTTAAACACTTAAATAGATATATTGTTATTATTATTATTATTATTATTATTATTTTTTATATTTTTGTTTTTAATATTTAAAACGTATATAAATATATTTTTACAAAAATAACTTAAAAAAATAAATTATTTTTTTATATAGCGTTTCGCTTCGGCGTTGTTGAAGTTCTCCGGCACCGGTGCCAAAAGTACTTGATGTTATGCGAGGTGTATACGAAATAGATTATATTTTTATTGCGAAATACTATTAAATACGATACAATTTTACACAAGTTATTTATTTATTTATAGAGTGGATATACCTAAACCTTGCTACAACACCATATGCAGTGTACCTAATCATAAAGTAGTGTAGTTTTTAGTAAGTCCGGTTCGTTCCGCAGGGAGCTAGCTGAGTTTAACGCTATATTTATTTTAAACTATATTTGTATCTATATATATATATATATATATATATATATATATATATATATATATATATATATATATATATATATATATATATAAAAGTAATATTATTATTATTATTATAAAAGGGAGTTTTTACCGTTTAGTGACCGGTTTGTCGATTTTATGTATTAAGTCACAATTAAAACCTAATGTAAAATATTAAATATAAATATAACTTAATTTAAAGCGTAAAATAAATGACGATAAATAAAAGTGCGATAAATAAAATTGCAGTAATTAAAATGACGATAAATAAAATTGCGATAATTAAAAGTACGATGAGATATAAAATAAAGGAATTATGCTTATTTAAACTTCCGTAATCATGATGTTTGACGTGTTGATTTTAATTTATTTCCATGGGTTAATTGTCCTTTGTCCTGGATTATTCGATATGTTCATCTGGTTTTGTCCATAATAGTCCATCAGTCATAATTATAAAGTGCGAGAGTCTTTGTCAAATTAACCTTATACCCGAAGTCAAATATTCCAACTAATTGGGGATTCGAACTGTAAAAAGGTCTTAATACTTTGTTTAATGAATACACCAGGTTATCGACTGCGTGTAATCCAAGGTTTTAATACTTTGTTTTAATAAGTGTATTTTCATCAACTTTGGACACCAATTAATATATGATTAATTGATATATATTAATAACTATTTAGTGTGTTTTACCGTCTTTGACGAACGCTTTACAATGAACTAAAGCGTGTATAAAATTGATTAAAGGTGAATGAGATATCGAATTTCAAAGTAGATAGTTAGGTGCAAAATCTAAAGGGGAGTGGCATTTGGCCCACACTGAAAGTGGTAGCAAATTTAAGACTATAGTGTACATTATAAATAAAGATCTTACACACACATACATTTTTGTTTCCCTCTCATCCGCAACATTGTCTCTCCATTCCGGTTATCTTTCAGGCAAGTGTTTAAAGTTGGTAGTACGCTGCTTCGGACCGGTGTACTCTGAGAACAAATTAATAATTTGTTTGAGATAATTGTGTCAAATAAAAGTCTGGTTCAACCTATTTCTAGTATGATCGTTTTAATTTTATCTTAAATCTGTTTATTTGATTGTATATAATTTGATTGTCTTGTTTGAGTAATTTGTTATTTATTTATTCTATTTTAGTTTCGTATAATATACATTTTACTATCAAAAGTTAGTTTACATTTATCGTTATTAACATTCAATGTCATGATGAATGTTAAATCGTAACATTAGCCGGTAATATTGTGAAATTAAAATTCATCATAATGTTACATTTTCCGAGATAAATATTAAAAATTTAATTATTACTACTAGTTAAATGACCTATGAAACCACAGATTTATTTAAACGAAATAGTTTAATGATATATTTTAGGTATTAAGTGAATGTGAATGTCAAAGTCATTTAGTTAAATGACCAGTGGATCACGGATTCCGATTAAGAAACTTTTCATTGCTTTTACGAACATATAAAGACATGTATTTACGCATATATATGTAACGTAATTAATCTCGCAAAGAGAATTCATAATTGAATATTAATATAACAATAATAATAACTATAATGATAATTATAATAAAAAATTAAAAATTATAACTATAAAGTTCGTTTAGAAATTGCGTACTTATATTTTTAAGTTTTAATAATATTATTAGTAATAACAAATGCTTCTTGAATTAAAAATTAAAATACAATTATTATATAAAGATTGTACAATATGCTTCAAAATTTGTACATGTGTTATTGGGTGTTTTGTACAAGATTGTATAATTTGTTTTAAAATTTGTACATAAGGTCATATAGTTGTTTTATCATAAGATTGTACATAATGTTTCAAATATTGTACATATGATCATGAGGGTATTTTACCATAAAGCCATACATAATGCTTCAAATACTATACATATGTTCATGGGGTGTTTTATCATAAGGTTGTACATAATGCTTCATATATTATACAATCAACATGTTAATATTTTTATTAAATATAATTAATTATTTTAATGACATCATAATGAAGGCTTAGAATTTTTTTGTTTTTATTTTTGAATTTTCTTAAAGTTTAAATAATCCTCAATTATGACATTATAATTATAAAGATTTATTAGATACTATAGATTAGCATACATTCTAATTTGTGTAATATTTCATTCAAGTTTATTGGCCCTTGTGGTCGATGCAAAATATAATCCTAGAGTGTAAATAGTAAACGAATTGATAAAGTAAAATCTATATATTCATATAAAGTTCTAAAATGATGATATCATCATTTCACCAATTACTCTTTAATTTTCATAATGATAATGTCATTATTTTATATTAATATCAATTTTAATTAAGAGGATACAAAATAAAAGCAAATGAATGCCCATAATATATGAATGTCGATTTGGAAATCAAAAATAATAAATAAAAATGTAAAAGTCCGTCCTAATCCACCTGGACGAACACTTTAACATTTTGTAACGTCCTCCAGATAGGGTCTGGAAGAAACGTCACTAATATCAAATAAACCAACATATTATAATATACGAGAACAATACTACATGATAAAATCAAACTTTATTGAGAGTACGCAGCGAAAAATGAAATGTCGTTACAAGAATTGAAATTACAATAAAGTAAATGTTTCAAATGCAAGAATAGTAAATGTGATATCTCTTGTTCCTAAGTCCAAGTAGCATCACATAAGCAGTAAGTAAGTAAGCTTGAATCAATCAGCACATGAGACAAACATGCTAAAGTGTCAACCAAAAAGGTTGAGTGAAATCATAGGTTTAACAAAAGTAGTTATCGTTGTTTTTAGACCACAAGATTTAGTTTGTAAAGTTGATCTCCCGCAGGATCAAAAAGTTATGCCAAGGCGTGATATTTAGACTAAACGTTCAAGTTTGCCCCAATGACAAGTTGTGTCTGTCCTTGTCGATTTAATTTCATTATTAAGTAATACAAAGACTTAGTCAAATGTATCGGGGACGTTACTCCCGACAGGCCTCCCCCCAATAATTAAGCATGCAATCAACGAGCAATTAAAAATATCACTGTAGGGACTTAGTCGAACATAGCCGTGTATAGCATAGTTTTAGCAGTTGGTACTTGTGTCTAAAGTGTAAAATGTAAAAACAGCATGTGTCTCACCCCAATAAAAGTAAGTAAGTTTGCTAGCAATAAAGAGTGGGGCTATGAGTTCACCTTAGTAAGTAGGGAGAGATGACGATTATTCCTCGGAATAGAAAGTTGGAACGAACAGAAAGTCAACCTATGACATTTAAGAGTAGTAAGTGTTTTTGCCCAAGTTTAAGTAAGTGTTTAGGTATGATAGTGTTGTAAGTATAGTTCGTTTTACTAAGTTTCCTTTCCTAGTAAGTTTCTATTTTTAGAAAGTTTCCACTTTTAGTAGGTTTCTTATCTTAGTAAGTTTCTATAACTAGAATGTTTCTACTTTAAGAGTGTTTTCATTTTAGGATATTTGCCGTATTAGATAAGCTTCCAATCACCCCTTTCCCTTCGAATGGTCATTTCAGGTCTAGGGGCTTGAGCTATAAGATCCTTTAAATCGGAAATCCAAACCCTTCCGCCTAGAGTTTCGTAGAAACCATTCGTCAAGAAAGTTCAAAGATCTATACATCTCTAATACATATCCCAAAATATTTTTATGTGTTATAATATAAGTAGTAGGTTATAGGTACTAGTAATAGTAATAGTGTATACATGTTAATTAATAGTATAAGTAGTATTAGGGTTTCATTAATTAGGGTTAGTTAATTAAAGTAGTAATTAATAACTAGGGTTTAGTAATTAATGTCCTAGGGTTTCATAAATGTCTAGGGTTTAGTAATTAAATTAGGGTTTTAATTAAGGTAGTATAGTTTAGATGTAATTAGGGTTTAAGGTTTTAATATGTATATATATATATATATATATATATATATATATATATATATATATATATATATATATATATATATATATATATATATATATATATATTTTACATGTACATATGTATATGTGTCGATATGTATATACATATATGTAGGTTTATTTTGTTTTCTTAATTAACCATAAACAAATCTTTCATGTAATAACCTAGGGTTTAAAGATCAAAGTTTCCTTTCCTTCTTTTTTTTTTCTAGTCGACATACATACATATATATATATATATATATATATATATATATATATATATATATATATATATATATATATATATATATATTTTCATGTATATATAGATCTAGGTGTTTATGTATATATTTATGAATAAACAAGTTTATAACATGAATTAAAGATCAAAGATTATGTAAACAAGTTAAGGGGTTTGTTATACCTTTGAAGATTCAAGATGATTAACAAAGAAGTGATGAATACGATGAACATTAAAGATCAAAGCCTTGAAAAACTTGAAGAACTCCTTGAAGATTCTTGAAGAACATGAAGAACGCGAAGAACACTTGAAGATCACCTTGAAAAACCCTTGAAGGTTGATGATGATTTCGATGGTAGTGGTGTTGGGGTTTCGGTTTTTGAGCCGAAATAGGGAGAGAGGGAGAGAGATTTGGGAGAGAGAATTGTTGTTGTGATTTGGTACAATAAAAAGGTTTAGGTTAGGCCTCTACTTATAGGGAGGATAGGAAAATTCTAGAATTAGGGTTAGGGTTAGATTTACTTAGGGAACAAGTTGGGCTTGGAGAACAAGTTAAACTTAGGGAACAAGTCAAGTAAATGAGGAAGTGATGGAAGCTTCTTGGAGCCGAAAATTAGGAGGGCAATTTAGTCATTTCCTTTATTTTATTTTTTAAATTTCGGCTAGGCTTTTTAAAGGGAAGAGTTTTGGGATTTTTCACTTTAGTCCTTATACTTTAGTTTATCTTAAATAATCCCTAAACTTGTTTAAGATTAATTAGTTAATTACATTAAGCTTTAGTTTATTATATCTTGTTCACAAAAGTTTATTAGCTTATTATTTTTATTAACTTGTCAATTAACGTACAAAGTTAATTATTATATTTAATTCTTAACGCTTAACAATTATCTATTAAAGTATAATTATTAAGTTTAGTTATATTGTTGGGCAATTTAATAAGGAAAAGTATAGAATGGAAAAAACGAGGGTCGTTATACATTTGGTACCATTGCGAGGCACTGTCCTAAATATGCCATGAACAACTCCAAGTAATATCTTTAAAATGAGCAAATGCACAGCGGAAGATTTCTTTCATACTTGAGAATAAACATGCTTAAAAGTGTCAACCTAAAGGTTGGTGAGTTCATAGGTTTATCATAATAATCATTTCTATAATTTTAATAGACCACAAGATTTTATTTTTATATTACACATAACCTGTGTAATAAAATAGTACGCATAACCTGCGAATTAAAATTCATTCATATGGATTGAACACCTGGTAACCGACATTAACACAATTGCATCTAGAATGTCCCCATCATTTCGGGACTCTTATCGGACATGATAAATTGAAGTACTAAAGCATCCGTAACCCGGATGGGGTTTGTTAGGCCCAATAGATCTATCTTTAGGATTCACGTCAATTGGTGGCAATAAACACCAATTCTTAGGCTACCAAGCAAAAAAGGGCGATATTCGATTTCGATAATCCAACCATAGAATGTAAATTTTGAGTACTTGTGTCTATTTCGTCAAACATTTATAAAAGCAGCGCATTTATTCTCAGTCCCAAAAATATGTATTGTAAAAGCATTTAAAAAGGGAGCAAATTAAACTCACGATACGATATTTTGCAATAAAAATATGCATACGACGGAACTGAACAATGCAGGGTTGGCCTCGGATTTACGAACCTATATATATATATATATATATATATATATATATATATATATATATATATATATATATATATATATATATATATATATATATATATATATATATATATATATATATATATATATATATATATATATATATATATATATATATATATTAACACATATGATTGTAATCGAACGAATTTATATTATTAGTGATATACATGTTATTTTATTAAATTATATGTTATATGTTTTAAATATAGTGTTATGTACTAATTGTTATTTGGTAAAATGATATTAATACTACTAAATAAAAAGTTGTAATATCTTTATGATGATAATAATAATGATAACAATAATGTCAATTCAAATAATAATAAAATGATAATTTTATTAATAATGTTATTTTTAATAAAATATAGTTTTAGTAAAAATGATAACTTTAACACTAATGATAATAAAAGAAAAGTTGTATTATTTTTTACAATAAAAATTATGATTTTGATAATAACTCTTAAGACTAATAATACTTATTAATAATACTTGATAGTAATTAATGTTAATAATAAAAATAATATTAATGATAATAATAGTTATAATATTGATGATAATAAATTGATAATAATAATAATAATAATAAAAATAATAATAATAATAATAATAATAATAATAATAATAATAATAATAATAATAATAATAATAGTAATAATAGTAATAAGTATTAGTAATACTACCTTTAAAGAAAAGCTCCAAAAATATAAACTGCCTCAGCCCGGGCTCGAACCCGAGACCTCTCGTTTAACCACAAACACCCCTAACCATTTAAGCTATCTCGTTTTTCTGTTATAATTGCTCGACTAATTCCTTTTAACCCTTTATTTGCCTGTTTCCTTTTTCTTCTTCTAAAAATAACCCATTCAATTAAACTAATCTTGGAAACGATAACATATCATCATCATCATCATCATCATGCGGCTGTCATCTTCACCATAATTATAACTGTAATACTATCATAATCATATTCACCTTCGTTTCAATCATCATTAAATTTATTTTAGTAAACGTCAACCTTATACATGATCATTAGCCGAAATTGGATTGTTACAAGCCCAAGTAGATAGGCCCAATTTTGTAACGGCCCCAATTAGTACAATGAACCCAACGGCCCAAGTTCCATCAAAGCCCATTAGATAATTTGCAAATTTTAGATCAAAGCCCAAAATTTATAGGCCGAAATTTGTTGCTGTATAATTCGATGGAAGGCAAGAAAAAAATATCCGTGTAATGCAAGCCTACCATTTTAACAAGTGGGTGTGGGGTTCGGTTTAATCCAGGAGCATAAAGGAAACACAACATCATTACGTGATCATCATTTTCTCCTTACCTTGTCTTCTTCATTTAATCGATCATAAAAAAATATATCAAAAACAGAAATGAATCGTGCAGTGTGTAGTAGTGGTGATGAAGGTTTCGATGGTTATAACACACAAAAAAATGTAATAGCATTAATAATTCGTGAAGGTTAAGGATAGTGGTTGTTGTGGTGTTCAACGTTATAGATACAGAAAAAAAAACACAGCTTACAATGGTGGTTGGGGTGATAGCTGATGGGTGGTGGTCGGATGAAGGTGATGAAGGGAGTTTGAGGGTGGCGGTTGTTATGGTGATTCAAAAGTGGTGCTCCGGTGGTGAGGGTTTATAGGGTGGTGGATAACGATAAAGGGATCGACCCGTTGATTGAATATTGAACAAGTTAATCTCTTTAAGTTCTTGAATTAAACTAATATTGGCGGGAATGGAAGCTGTGAGATTGGAGTTAGGAAGTGATAAACCGGTGACGAATATATCGGTTAAAGTTAATTCGCAAAGGACACCGAATCATGAACATGGAGTTTCGTCTAAGGTGTTCCATGAGTCTAGAACATGTAATGGGTCATTTAAAACGGATGATTTGAATGAGAGTAATAAAATGCCATCAATTGATAGTCCTAAAGATGGTTGGATAATTAGTAAAAACAGAAAAAGAAAGTGTTTTAAAACATGATTTGAGGTTGTTTGAATTAGAAACCGAAAATAGAAGTGAAGATCGAGCAGTAGCAACATGATGGAGTTGATGATCGAGAGTGGTGTCAAGGTGGTGGTGGTTTCAAGTGGGTTTCATGGTGATGATGTTACAAGGGTGGTGGTTGTTGGTATTGTTTAACAAACAGAAACGATTCAAGGAGCAACATATAGCAACATTAAGCAAAAGATGGTTATGGTGGTGTATAGGTGGTGATGTTAATCGAACAACAAAAGCTTCAAAAGTGATGGTGGTGATCGACAAGGTGGTTGTAGTCTCGGTGGTTATTCATGGTGGTGATGGTGGTAGTGGTAATTGGTTGAAGGTGGTGATATCTATGGTGGTCGCTAGTTGAAATAGAAAACAGAAAGCCGAAGTGGTGGTGGTTAAATGGTGGTGATTGGTGACCGGTGGTGGCGGTGGTAGAAGGTGGTTGTAGTGAAGATGATGGTGTCGAGTTTGAAGGAGTTGATGTTTTTGTTGGTTGAGTTCACAAACGAATATAAAGATATAGATATGTGATATGTACACGTATATGCATATATTTATATATGTAATTTTGGTGGTGAAAGACAAAAACACAGTAGTCAATCAATATATCAATCATAAACAGTGGTCAAATAGTAATTTCAATGAATTAATCAATTAGGCACAGTAACAACTAGTATAGCCATCGTTAAATTGAAATCTTATGACGACAGTTTTCACGGAGTGCTACATCGTGTCCATTGCTAAACAGTTAAAATATAAAATTGTTCCTAAAAATCCTAAAACTTTAAATTAAGACCATTAATTTATTCTGGTCATTAACTGTTTGAAACCTGACCAAAAATGTGCATCTAATATTTATTCTCTGTTCCAAATAATATGTACGGAGTATTAAAATTTAAACTAAAAAGATAAAAATATTTCTCTCAAGTCTATAATCTTCGTAATCGATTTACAGTCCAACTTTTATTTTAATCCTTCATAAAATCGTATTAGATCTATATGAACACTAACGAAATGTGAATCGAGTATTGCAACCGTTTACTGATTAAGCTCGAAATCATTTTAATAATAAAATTTATTGTATCGTTTATTATTCTATATTCTTAATTCCAATAATTAATAATTTATTAATGTATTATTATATATAATTATTTATATCTACATATCTATTGTTCGTGAATCATCGGAAATGGTCGAAGGTAAATGAATGTATGAAAACAGTTCAAAATTTTTGAGACTCAACATTACAGACTTTTCTTATCGTGTCAAAAATATAATATCGTATCGAGAGTTTGATTTAAAATTAGTCGAAATTTTCCGGGTCGTCAAAAAAAAATATCATTTAATATTTAATATGTTATTAGTATTTTATAAATATATATCTTGGAGCATTTTCACCATATATTATCATAACTCTTATTCTCAATCTGTACAAACATTTACAACTCTTTTTTTCAATCTCTATCATATTATCCAATAACATTTTGTTTTCAAAAAACATGTACAAACCTTCATGTCATTGTTGATGGTTTTTTCAAAGAGTTATTCTCTTTTATGTGTTGTTTGATGATGAAATTTATCACACCTTAAATGTTTTATTATTATATGTTTCTTAAACAACAGGAATCTGAAAATCGATAACATACGTCAAATCCTATTGTAACTATTTAAAATGAGGGTATATAGTATGATAGAAGAATTCAAAAATAATCATGATTTTTGCGAGGTTGAACAATGTATTTTGAGTCCATCTTTTAATGTTAAATAAGTATCATTTATGAAAAGGAAAATAGTAATTGTAATGAAAACTGGAAGAGGATGGTAGGAGAATTAATGTAGTGCATTTACTCTGACCAAGTTAACAACGCCAAGTTTCTTAGTCAAAATCTGTGATTACACAGATTATTAAACCAAATGAATTTAGCATTTACATTTACTTAATACCTAAAACATATCATTAAACTATTTTGTTTAAACAACTCCGTGAATCCACAGGTCATTTCACTAGTTCATAGTAAAAAGTTTTTAAATATTAATATCATAAATAAATATACTAACTCATGCTTCAACTCCCAACACTTCTCCAGAAATCATTCATAATTTAAACTCAAATTTTATAGAAGCATAGAAACTAAAGCAGTTTCTTTTATGATGTAACATAGATAGCACGAGGAGATAGATGATTTCGGACAAAGATATTTATGAAGGTATCTTCAGAAATATCGAAGATATTTATAACGAAATATATGATGATATCTTAGAAATTAAAATATCTAGAATCAAAGGTTGAAGAATATTTTCCGCAAGAAATTAGAATAAATAAGGAATAAGGTATTCGCTAGAGATTTCATCAGAAACAAAATCATCTGGATTCTTTGGGTATAGGTTTAATCCTTGTGATATGTCCATAGTCTCCTTCATGGTTTGCTCAATCCATTTTTCAGTACTAAAATTTCTATTGAGCGTTTCCAACACACCATTCTTTATCATCAACTTTCGGCCATTAAGACCATCTACAGTTTTTCTGCTTTATCAGCATTCAAAGTTATCATAACTGAGTCATTGGTTATCAATCAGAGGTGTTTCAACAATTTCGAAGGATTTGAACGCAGTTTGAAATCATCAAGATACAAATGACATTTAAGATGAAATCAAGTGGCAACTTGAAGGAATGTTTAACTGTAGAAGATGTAATTTATTAACGATATTTTAAATCAAAATGTGTTAAAATTAATATTTCCTACTCTTTTAATACTTTTTAATTGTCCAAGGTTAGTAATCCAATAGTCCAATAGTGCAATTTTCTAATATATAAAATCTTAGAATTAAGCAAGATTATATTATATTGTCTCGGGATTAACCAAGACTAGTATATTATGACAGTATTTAAATGACGATAAATAAAATTGCGAGTATTAAAATTGAGATAATTAATTGTGATAATTAAAATGACAATAAATAAAATGTAATAAGGAAATAGTCATAACGGGTATAGGAACATTTAGCTATGATTTGGTTAGTATAGATTTAAAATTTTATGTAGTTAATTAATTGGTTACTAATTAATTTTATTTTGTCCATTATTTTCTTCATTATGCCACTTGTCAAATCTTGACTTAGATTCTGATCGGTAAAAATTCGTATATGAAATTGAATTTGAATGAAAACAGTTGTTCTTCGGTGAGCGAATACATATATCTGTGATATAGATAGGATAGTTCAATGACTGTTGAATCGGATTTGAAGAATGTACAGGATAGTATATGTGAATTTAATTATGATAAAAGCCTTTTAAAGCTTATCTTTCTCTGATACCACATGTGAAGACCCGTCCTAATCCATAAGGACGAATACAATAACATATGATTACATTGTGAGGTATTTGACCTCTAAATGATACATTTTACAAACATTGCATTCGTTTTTAAAAGACAAACTTTCATTACATCAAAATTTATCAGGCATGCATACCATTTCATAATATATCAAACTATCAATGACTTAATAATAATCTTATTGAACTCAACGACTCGAATGCAACGTCTTTAGAAATATGTCATCAATGACTCCAAGTAATATCTTTAAAATGAGCAAATGCACAGCGGAAGACTTCTTTAATACCTGAGAATAAACATGCTTAAAAGTGTCAACCAAAAGGTTGGTGAGTTCATTGGTTTATCATAAATAATCATTTCATAATTTTAGTAGACCACAAGATTTCATTTTCAAATAATATGCCGGTCTGCTCACGGCTAAAAATCATTCATATGAAGACACCTGATGGGAATACGGACAGTGCAAAACAATCTCACCGGCGGTAGCTAATGCAAAAATGCAAAACAATCTCACCGACGGTAGCTAATGCAACCAAGATTCAAAGCAATCTCACCAACGGTAGCTAATGCAACGTGCAATGCAAAACAATCTCACCGATGGTAGCTAATGAAACCAAGATGCAAAACAATCTCACCAATGGTAGCTAATGCAACGTGCAATGCAAAATAATCTCACCGATGGTAGCTAATGCAATCTTTATAGAAATCGAACCATTTATCAAGATGCAAAACAATCTCATCAACGGTAGCTAATGCAAAAATGCAAAATAATCTCACCGATAGTAGCTAATGCAATCTTTATAGAAATCGAACCACTGAATCCAAATAATTCTATCATAGAATGTAGTTTTGAGAACTTGTGTCTATTTCATCAAATATTTATAAAAGCAGCTTATGTATTCTCAGTCCAAAAATATAGATTTCAAAGGCATTTAATAAAACAGTTGTAAAAACAGCGCATGTATTCTCAGTCCCAAAAATATAAAGAGTAAAAGGGAAATCAAATGAACTCAAAATACTGTATTTCGTAGCATTAATGCAAATGACGGCACTGAACAAGTGCAGGGTTGGCCTCGGATTCACGAACCTAAATTAAGTATATATATTTATATGTTGGTCAATATCTGTCTAACAATTTAGGTCAAGTCATAGTGTATCACAATCCTAATGCTCGAGATTATCTTGCAAAAGTCAACAAAAGTCATCTAATCCAAAAATGACTTCCAGAATCTATTTATGTTTATTATATAACTTAAATATAGTCATTTTATATATTTAAATATATTTATCGGATTTTATTAGAGTAAATAATACAAGTCATTTATTAATAAAAATTTATATTAAAATTTATATATGGTAAAAAAATATACTTTTATATATCTTACGTAATAAAATTTATAACGTTCACTTAGTATCATAAAATATAGTAGTATGTATTATTAATGTAACTATATTACGCGTGGTAAAAATATCTTTGTATCACATATTTATTTGATAAAATAATATTCATAATAATAATAATGAGTAAAAGTTGTATTATTTTGTAATAATAATAATTATTATTATTCTACTAATAATAACAATATTTATATTTACTAATGATGATGTTAATTCTAAACATGATAATTTTAATAATAACGATACTTTTATTAATAACTTTAATAATAATAATAATAATTCTATTCAAAATCATAATTTTTAATAATAATAATACTAAAATGATAATAATAATGATAATGATATTTTATAATAGCAATGATATTTCTATTAAAAATGATAATTTTAATAAAAATGATAGTTTTAATATTAATGATATTTTTTATAATAATAATAATGAAAACGATATTTTTATCTAAATCAATATATTACAATATTTTAATTTCATCATGATACATATACTCTTTATTTTCTAATTGATTTATTTAATAGCTTTTAGTCCTCTTTTATATCGCATTCATAATAATGATAGTAATCATAATAATTAGATGATGCTAATATTAGTTTTAATCTTAATAATATTAATGATAATAAATATAATATTAATATTAATGATAATACTAAATATTATAATAATAATAATAATAATAATAATAATAATAATAATGATAATAATAATAATAATAATAATAATAATAATAATAATAATAATAATAATAATAATAACGATAATATTAATAATAATCTTAATGATAATAATGATAGTAATACTAATAACAATGACAATTTTAATGATAATACTTATAATGATAATGATAATAATAATAATAATTAGATTATAATGATGATAATAACGACGATTGTAATAATAATCATTTTAACAGTAATAATACTAAAATTAATAATAATTCAGTTGACTATATCTTTTAATCCGTTCATCGAAATCATACGCTTTCTAAATGAAAAGTTATTAATTTTTCGGCAGCTTTCCAATGACATGCATATCATATACCTTATCTCAGTAGCATATGTATTAAATTCATGATTTATCATAAACTATTTATCGATGAAATTAAACATACAAGCATGCATGCATGCATAATCCTATATACTCGAGCACTAGTAAGTGATACACTATTAATATATAAAAGATAAGATATGAATGCTCACGTATCAATATTGTGATTCAATATTGCAGGAAGTACGTAGACGCAACAGAGATGATAAACACTAGTTTGACCTCACGAACAAAACCCATGAACCATACCCATAACCTCCATAGTTATAACCCATATTTTTCTTAGCTCTATCCCACTCAAAAAATCCATCTTGAAATAACTCGATCATAACCTCGTCGTAGTATTTTATGTATAATAATACTAATAATAAAATGATTAATAATAATATTAATTTTAATAATTTTAATAATAATAATATAAATAATATAAATATATTACGGAGTACTAATATAGATAGAGAGATTGAAATGTGAATCGAGCAAGCAAAACGATCGAGCTTTATAGCCCAAGACCTGGACCCTCAATCTCCGCGATTGCGGAGCATTTGCACTCACTAGTATCGCGATTTCGGACCTCCACCTTCTAGCTCAGACTCGATTTTCTCGTGGGCTGCTGGCAGTTATATATATATATATATATATATATATATATATATATATATATATATATATATATATATATATATATATATATATATATATATATATATATATATATATATATAATATTTAATTTATATAATTAATTATATATTATATTTTATTTACATGTATAGTTAACTTTTAATTTTTATCCCGATGACTTGTACGTTGTCGATCGACTTATGTTCCAATTTCGATTTCTCGAACGCATTTTTGTACGCTTAGAAAACTAGCACATTACATTATGCGACGTGTACCTTTATCAATAATTAGACTTAAATCAATGAAAAACTATCCCACTCAAAGTATAACTTATTCATTTAAGTGTTTTTTTGTCATTTGCATCTATAAATCATCTTTTCACTATATATATATATATATATATATATATATATATATATATATATATATATATATATATATATATATATGATAGTATTATTTTTGAATCAAAACATTTTATATTGAAGTAATATTTTATCATTTGTAAAATAAATATATATATATATATATATATATATATATATATATATATATATATATATATATATATATATATATATATATATATATATATATATATATATATATATATATATATTCATTTAAAAATATAAATTTATATATATTAGAAATATTTATTTAATAATATAATATTTAGTTTTTCAAATACTAATTATATTTCAAAGTATAATTTAAGATCGTTTACATAATAGGAATTATTATATCATATAACGTTTTCATTTTAAAACTTAACTAAGTATAGTTCATTTACGTACTAGCATTTATTTTAACTTCTTAACGTACTAATTGACATATCTAAATATCAATCGAATCACTAACCGAGTGTTACAATCGTTTAATTAATTAATTTGAAATCAAATATATCTCATATATATAAACAAGTTTTAAATACACGTTGCAAGTTATCTATATATATTTAACAACCAATATTCCAACTTACGTTTATTAATCAAAGATGTTTTAAATAATCAAGTTCTATTATATCGAAAAACGTTTTCGTACATTTGGAACTAAATCAATTGATTATTATGTAATTTAGTCTTCCACTAACTTTTGTCTAATTCTCATTATTTGACACATTGTTTTCATATGTAGATCACTTTACCAATTATTCCGAATACCGTTAAAAAGGAAAGGTTTCCTAAATCAAAGTGCACCTCTCAATAGAGACCCGTAATCATATCACAATGTATCTGATGATTCAATCATTTGATATTATCTTCTAATTCCATCGATAAACATATTGAAACAAATACGTTCATGTAAAGTGTTATACATTTAATACTTTGTTAACATTTTCAATTTATAATATATATATATATATATATATATATATATATATATATATATATATATATATATATGTATATATATATATATATATATATATATATATATATATATATATAATCATATCCATTTATATAATGGTCCGTGAATCATCGGGATTTGGTCGAGGTTAAATGAATGTATAAACACAGTTTAAAATTCTTGATATTTAACTTAACAACTTTGCTTATCATGTCGGAATAATATAAAGATAAAGTTTAAATTTGGTCGGAAATTTTCGGGTTATCACAGTACCTACCCGTTAAAGAAATTTCGTCCCGAAATTTGATTGGGATGGTCATGACTGACAATAAATATGTTTTCATGACTCATACGAGTTAGAATTTAGAATTTTATCATCAGGAAGTAGTATGGATAAAACAATTCGTTTATGTGAAGAGTACGAGTGTAGCTATCACAAAAGAATGAAATGAGTAAATGCGGTTTCGTCTTTAACCGGTGACGTAGTCACTGTTGATTTCCGGAATTCAAGAAATTTAGAAGAAAATCTTCGTAATAAGATTTGATTCTTCGGTAATTAAAGAAATAGGATCTTCTTTGGTTAAATACGATAATCTGTTTTGATTTCTCTGTCGGATATTTCACTATAAATCCACCCTCTTCATTTCCTTATTTTCCACAGCTCATACTTTCTATTCTTTCTCCCTCAATTCATATTTTAAAGCATTCATCACTATGCTCCATCCAGTTATAATTCTTGATATACTTCTGACTTTCATATCTGTCATTCTTCTTTTTCATCTGTCGCCGAAAGAATCTATTTACTTCTACTATACTCTTGGTTTTATAGTGTTTTTAGTTCTCCCGTGTCTTTACGTTGCAATACGTATTGATATACATGGTTTGTAAATTATGTGTTGCCGTCGGGCTTTATATTTTTCCTTATTTTTCGAAGTCCCTACTTCTGTCTTTCTATAATTATTGACATCTACAGTTAATGATCTTTTCTGTTTGCTGCGATTTATACCCCCTTTCTATTTCGAAGCTTCATGCTTTTTGTTTTTTTTTCACAAGTAATGGTCCAGAATTCGTAGGTATGGAGTTTCGAATTATCATAATATACAAAGTAGAAAGGAAAGGTAGTAGCACGATTTGATTTGTCAAATTACCAGAATATTCGGAAAAGACTGAATCATCAAGAAAATATTTTCTTGATATTTTTAGAGGTTAAATAGAATACCAGAGTCGCGTAACATGGCACATGATGACGGTATGGTCTGTGAATCGTCATGTTCCATTAGAACTCAGCATGACTTACTGTAATATAATCACGTTGATCAAGTATCATTATATTATACTAACTCATGCTTCAGTTCCCAACACTACTTCAAAAACATTCATATTTTAAACTCGAAGGTTTCAGAATTTAGAAACTAAAGTAGTTTCTTTTATGATGTAACACAGATAGCGCGAAAGAGGTAAATGACTTCGAATAACAATAGTTATGAAGATATCTTAAGAAACATCAAAGATATTTATAATGAAAGATATGATGATATCTTAGAATATCTAAGATCAGAGGATGATGAAGAATATTGTCCGCAAGGATTTAGAGTAAGGAGTAAGGTATTCGCTAAAGACTTCAGCAGAAACTGAATCATTTGGATTCTTTGAAGGCAGATTTAGTCTTTGTGATTTGTCCACAGCCTCCTTCATCGTTTGCTCAATCCCTTTTCCAGTTCCAAACCTTCTCTTTTTCTGAGTTTTGCCAACACGCTATTCTTTATCATCAAACTTTTGACTGTTACGGTTGTCTACCGTTTCTGCTGCTTCATTCAGCTTTTCCAAAAATTCAGAGAACTAATTCGTAGATTGGGGTGTTTTTTAGAAACTTCACATTCGAAGTATGTAAGTCTAGGAGATAGACGTTACATGTACACATATAACTTTTGGCATAGACATGCTGCGAGATTTCAAAATACTGATTGCTGATTCCCAGTAATTGGCATGACAATTCTTATTACAAGATGCGAATGAGTAAATGATGGGGTTTTGATAAATATAATGATTTTTTGGAAAGTCAAAGATTAGTGAAGTTGTTGGTAAGTTTATTACTAATGTGGTGGAACCTAAACGGTTCCCTAATAACGATGGCGAAAGGGCAACGTATGTATCGAGGTTATAGTAAGACTGTTTCGACTGAAAAGTCGAAGTTGACTTGCTGGAGCTATGACAAAATTAGTTACCTTGGAGAGGTATTGTAAAGTTATTTTCGGTAATAAATGCAAAAGGAGCTGACACAGCTATGTGTTAGTGTATGGCTTTGGTTTCGAGAATTTCTAGGTGTATCGCTATACGCGTAATCCTTCTTTCTGTTGATAACGTGTGGTTGGATTATCCTCTCGGTTGTTTCTTAATTGAGGGGTTTTGAGAATCATGAATGGTTTGAACGCAGATTGTAATCGTCAATATACATATGATGTTCTAGAATTTTGAATGATACGAATATTTTTCTGGGTTTTATGAATAAAAGTGATGTTCTAGCACAGTTTTGAATTCAAAGTATGTCTTTGAAAGATGTAGAAATCTAAGAGTGATGTCTTCTATTAAATCTTGACTTGGATCAGAATATGTAATCAAATTTAGATGAGAATGGTTGTTTTGATTTTTATGAAAGGATGTATATTGTTGTGAAAATAGTGAATATAGTTGATGATTGCTGAATCAGAATCGAAGAATGTAACATATCAATTGTGAATTTATATATCTTTCGGGCATTACCTACCCGTTAAAAGTTTCACAAGTAATATTTTGTATCAGAGAATTTTATTACCGTCTTTATGAAAATATATGTATGTATATTTGCTTTAGATGTAATACAGATTTAATGAGTTAATATTAAATTAAACTTATTTGATTTTTGGCTGGAACTAGAATGAATAATCTCTAGCATTAGAGATTACATAATCTTCACAGAGTATTTCACTACTGTGTTTAATACTCCATTATTTATTCTTATTGATATTTCCTTTGTGAATCATACATGATTCTCATAGAGCTCTTGCTAACTTCGCAAGGTACGAATGATGTTTCTTAGAGAGTTACTTAGATTATTATGAAACGGAATTCATTGAACTAAAACAGAGATTGTAGTTAATGAAGGATGTACACCATAGCTTATTAGTAATATGAATTTAACCGAGTAATATCTACCCTTTTTCAATTCATACATAATAGCTTAGTACGAAAAGATTTATTATGGTTTCAAAATTCATATATATATATATATATATATATATATATATATATATATATATATATATATATATATATATATATATATATATATACGAAAAGATTTATTATGGTTTCAAAATTCATATATATATATATATATATATATATATATATATATAAAATATACATATAATTTCTTCAGAAGGAATGAGTTAATACTTTATAACTCGTTGATAATATACGCGTTGTTGATTAGTGATGATGTTTGCGGTGATTATGGATCTGGCGGAGCTTGTGATGTTGTAGATGCTACTGATTCTGACGATGCTGACGGCACTGACTGTGCTGGTGATGCTGACAGTACTGTTGATGTTGCTGGTAAAATAAATCTAGCTTGTAATTCGTGTACAATCCTTGTCAGGGTTTTTACTCTTCCTTTTATCATCTCGGTCCACACATCTGATTTATGGTTAAGTCTAGAATAGATAATCTCTAAGACTTTAGAGATTATATAATCACCGCAGAATACTTCTCCAATGAAGTTATGAATCAATACTTCATCGGTTAATGTTACTGGTACTCCCTGGTATCTACGGTGCGTATGACGTTGATGTTCGAGATATAGATTGTGATGTTGAGGTGTGGGATACGGATGTTGTTGTTGGTGGTGGTAATGGTACCGTTGATGTTGATGATGGTGGTGCTGTTGATGTCGGTGTTGCTCCTGGTGCTTGTAACCTTTGCACCATATTCTCTAAAGCCAATACTCGAGCGCGAAGCTTGTTGACTTCTTCTATTACACCGGGATGATCGGTGGTTCGAACGAGCGGGTGAATAAGGTCTAGAATTTGAGATAATTGATGTTATACGAGGTGTATACGAAATAGATTATATTTTTATTGCGAAATACTATTAAATTCGATACAATTTTACACAAGTAAGTTATTTATTTATAGAGTGGATATACCAAAACCTTGCTACAACACTATAGGCAGTGTACCTAATCGTAAAGTAGTGTAGTATTTAGTAAGTCCGGTTCGTTCCGCAGGGAGCTAGCCGAGTTTAACGCTATATTTATTTTAAACTATATTTGTATCAATATATATAAGTAATATTATTATTATTATAAAAGGGGGTTTTTACCGTTTAGTGACCGGTTTGTCGATTTTATGTCTTAAGTCACAATTAAAACCTAATGTAAAATATTAAATATAAATATAACTTAATTTAAAGCGTAAAATAAATGATGATAAATAAAAGTGCGATAAATAAAATTGCAGTAATTAAAATGACGATAAATAAAATTGCGATAATTAAAAGTACGATGAGATATAAAATAAAGGAATTATGCTTATTTAAACTTCCATAATCATGATGTTTGACGTGTTAATTTTAATTTATTTCCATGGGTTAATTGTCCTTTGTCCTGGATTATTCGATATGTCCATCTGGTTTTGTCCATAATAGTCCATCAGTCATAATTATAAAGTGCGAGAGTCTTTGTCAAATTAACCTTATACCCGAAGTCAAATATTCCAACTAATTGGGGATTCGAACTGTAACAAGGTCTTAATACTTTGTTTAATGAATACACCAGGTTATCGACTGCGTGTAATCTAAGGTTTTAATACTTTGTTAACAATTACACCAATTACCCTAGAATGTAATCCACCCCTGTTTTAATGAGTCCAGTGACTATTAATCCATCCCCGTGTCCGGTCAAATGAACAATAATTCGTATTTATAAATATCCCGCCCACCGTAACCGATTAAGCGTATGTGGTTATATATAGATACGTCAAATTTTAACCTTTATATTAAATTAACGAGGTATCGTTTAGTTAATATAAAGCCCATTAATAGCCCATAGTCTAATTTCCACAAGTGTCGATCTTTTGTCCAAACCCCAATTATGGTACAAAGCCCAATAATCTCGTCTTTAATATTTAGCCCAACATCACGATTACTTTGATTTAAATAAGTATAATAATAACTTAGCTACGAGACATTAATTTAAAAAGGTTGAACATAACTTACAATGAGTATTAATCGCGTAGTGTTACACGGACATAGTTTCGACTTACAAACTTAAAACATTCGCCACTATAACCTTATTATTATTATCTTAAAATTAAAATTAAAATTATAAATATAAATATAAATATATTGAGAGAGAGTAAGATATATGATATGGCGTGTGTAAATCGGCCAGAATTCGTTGCAATTTATAGACCTGACCACAACTTTACTGCTATGCGATCGCATGGTTTTTGTGCCTCCGGGCCATGCGATCGCATGGCCCCCTTTTACAGCTCAGGTACTTTTGTTTTCTTATTTGCCGACGGTTTTTAATATAAATATAATATATAAATAATTTATAGAATTATTTATATATTATATTATAATCGTGTGCATAGTTGACTTGTAATTTTAGCTCTGTTGCGTCGCGCGTTGATAGTTGGTTCATGTCCCGGTTCCAGATTTTCGAACGTCCTTGCGTACTATTTAATATCTTGTACTTTGCTTTTTGCGGCTTGTACTTTGGTAATTTTGAGACGTTTCTCATCAATAAATTGAACCACTTGGATTGTACTTTGTAATTTTTAGATTTTTGGTCGTTTGCGTCTTCAAATCGTCGAATATGTCTTTTGTCTTCACCTTTTATTATTTAAATGAATATCACTTGTAAATAGAACAATTGCAACTAAAAGCTTGTATTTCTTGAAGGATAATGCTATGAAATATATGTTTATTTTTAGCATTATCAAATATTCCCACACTTGAGCGTTACTTGTCCTCAAACAATATAAAACTTGAATATAACTTTACTAGAATCACTTCTTTATTCTTCACGCTTTGTACATCAGTGATTTTAATATGGCGGTATGAACAATGATAGTAACTTTGTGGTTTACGGTCCCACATGACTATAAAAATTTAGATCCTTTAGAAAATTGGATCTTTATGAAAATATTTGATCTTTTGAAAATTCAATCTAGCTTTTAACCTAGACAAGTTTTCTGGAATAACCCTTCACCGGTGTTTGCAAATTATTTTTGTGGGTTTTGTGGATTTCAGATTTGAAAATTTTAGCTCAAAACTTGCGGTTTTGTGTCATCCACTTGCTAAACTTGTATTAGGAAAGCAACACGTCCAGTATACTTGCTCCGTATATTACCTTTCGGTAAACTACCATCCGGTTGTAAAGGAAAGCGTTGAACAAGCAACTGTTAAGGCAATGTCTAATGACATGCTATTGATTATGGTCTATATCGTGTCGGATGCAATTACTATCCTTTGTAGGAGCAATAGTAAGATCACCCTATAGTTTTTCGATCTGGTACAAAGTCCTGTCTTCGACCATGCTATGCAACCACCGTTCTTACGGTTGACACCCAATTTGGTTCAGGTGACCTAATGAATTCCAGGTGAATTCCTATTATTTTACGTTCAATGGTAATGAACGCATTGAAAATAGGGTTTTAGAAAACAAATCGGTTTGTAATTTGATCAAAATATTTTCTCGTTCAAGCTCGAGTTTAGATATTATCGAATTCCATGAGTTTGAATTCTCAATCTTTAAGGTCAATCTCAAGGATTGAGTAATATCAGGCTTAAAAGCTAATTTTTGATCTTTAAGGAGATTATCCTTTTTGGGGATCTGATTTATTAGTCTTATAAGCTAATTTGCACGGTGCCCCCCATTGTACGAGACAGATCCTCTCATGGTTAGGATAAGTCTGACCACTTTGCGACCCTGTTTGATGCTGAGGTCCGTGGATTTCCAGCTGATTTTCGAGAAAATTTTTCAAGGTTTTTCGTAAACTCTACAACTGGTCTGGACGACAACTTTCTGACCTAAATCAAGAAGCGCGTGTCTTTTTCTCGGAAGACTTAACTTCCTTTTAAATTCTAGTTATATTACAATAAACTGGGTAAAACTAATTAATATTGTTCAAAACAAAAGTATCTTTAATTATTTCTACAAAAATATGTGATATATGTTTTAAATAACTTGGTAAATTTTTCCCACACTTGACTTTTCTTTTTCTTTTTTTGCCTTTTTATTCTCCTCTATTCCATTTTAAATGAATTCAAGCATTTTGGGTTGTTTCTCAATTTATGTCCTTTCCGAGGTAACAATAATTTCGGTGTTAACACCTAGTTTTATCGTTCATAAATATGTATAAACATGATTTTGAGTTCTTTAGTTAAAAAAAATTTAAAAAATTTACTAGAAGTGGGTAGTCAGTATATAAGACTAGGGCTGTTCTTTATTATCAGAGAGCATTAGATTCTAATACAACTACTGCGTTACTAGTATTTTAACGGTGGCTATTAAACCAAGTGTATAAGTCAAAAAATTTTAAAACCGAAAGAATTTAATCCCTTCTCACACTTAAGATCTTGCAATGCCCTCATTTGCAAGAAATCAGTAACAACTTAAATTATTGAGGGTGATTAGCGTAGAAAAATGATTAAATTTTACCAAAGTTTCCAAACATATTGTTGTTTGTGTTGAATTATAAATGGTGCACATCATTTGTTCATTCCTGCAGTTGTTATTTCACATATATTTTGCATCTTGTCGTCAAAATTAGTTGCTTTTGCTGAACTTAATGTCAGTCTTTGAAAATGTGCTGTTTTACCCTGTTGTATACATGAGATAAAATACATACAATACAAATATAAACATGCATGGTAATTTGAAATGTGACTTAATATCCCACTTTCAAATTACAAAAATGAAATATTAGTATACAATAATAAAAATGTTAAATATTACATAAAAGTATCAAAATGTTAAATGTTTAACATAAATAGATAAAAATAATAAAAGATAAGACATCACCAATGGAACACTATTGATTTTGATAAGGGTTCCAGTTCATATCATCGCTCGGGTTCCATGGTTGATGATAGGTGTTCTGGTAGACTTGGTTGGGGTCGTACAGGTCAATGGGTGGTCGCATGTCGGGCTGATGTGGTGGATAATAAGCAGGTCGAGTCGGGATGTAGTTATTTGGTACCTGATATGATAGCTGGCTCATGATTTGCTGCTGATGAACTTGCCAGCTATCGTGTTGGCGTCACCTGGAAGTCTCATACACATTCACGGCTTGCCACTGCTCATACTGACGATGCCTATCCTCATTACTCATTTCCACCTCATCTATACGCTGAAAAACGTCAGTAAAACTATCCCTAATGACATCCCTGATGTCATCTGCTTCCTCCATCTCCTCATCCGAACCCCTCTCTACCTGTGGATGGGTGCCATGATATGGTATTGGCATATTGTGCCTCCGTTTTAGTACCTTTGCACCCTGATAAACCTGCAAGCGTATGCTCTCGGCTTGTTCCTCAACTATCATCATTTGACCCCCGTGTTCCCTATCCACACCTAAATACTCTCCAATGAGAGTAACAAAAATACCTCATCCTATTATTCCCCCGTCCTGTATACCTTCCACAACTTTGGACAAATAAAACCCAACACAGTAGGGAATATTAACAAAGCCTCTAGTATCTCAAATGCACTTAAGGTAAAATAAATTGTTTAGAGTCATTTTTTCCTTGTTTTTACCTCTTTGTGTAATCGAGTTAGCTAAAAATCTATGTATTATACGAAGCTCTGCTTTGTTAATATCTAAATAGAAGTGTCTTCCTGCCCGTGTAAACACATTAAAATTTGACAAACGCCTCCATACGGCGTTAGCGTCAAAATCTCTATCTACCCTCTCACCGGGATAAATTAAAGCTGTACAATCAGGTGATAATAATTCAATGGGGGTGTAAATCTGTAAAGCTCTAGCCATGTCTATCATAGACATCCTGTACATCCTACCCCCAAGTAAAAACCTAAGAAAAGTCTTATCGTCCAACCTATCTACATCCTTATTTAAGGCTATAGTACTCATTAGCTCAACACACCACTCCTTATATACAGGCCTACGAGTGGTAAATAAACGTTCCCAATCAGTAAAAGAAGAGCTCCCATACCTTTGGATTAGATGCTGCCTAATTGAGTTAGCTAGGTGGACCCTTACCAAAGGCTCCCAATCTATTATCCTTGGTACCTCTACATTTTTGGTCCAAAGCTTAAATTTGTTACTTTGGTACGTCAGGTAATCTCTCCAACTTCTATCAAACCTTAGATTGGGGTGTAACTCCTCTTCATGAATTCTCGAGTGTTCTATTACATGGTGAACGGGAAATACTACGTAGGCTGGAAAAAAATTGTGGCTCCGGCTCATAGTATAGAACATGTTGATTATAATGTTGTTGTTGTTCAGGTTGTGGTTCCGATTGCGGTTCTTGATCAGGTTATTGTTCAGGTTGTCTAGACGATGATGCACCGTCTGTATCTATATTTCTCTGCAAAACACATTAAACACAAAATTTGTGCATCCAAATATGTATTAGTGTTAGCAAAATAACAAATTAAAACAATTACAATAACATGTTTACTCCATATTAAACTTATACTCATTTTCATATTTTTATCAATTCTACAATTTTTTTCAAATAAGCATATATGAAAAGGTATACAAAGTTCATAAGCATTCAACTTAAGTAACATGTTAAAATAATCATTACTAGCAATTAAACAAGTTTCAAATGGCATTTATATCAAAATAATCAAGTTCATGAATTTTAGACTTAAAAAGTCCACTTTGATGCTCAAGAATCATGTTTAGGATCAAAGTTTGGATCATTTAGCTACCTAAACATGTTACACTACTTAATTTAGCACTAATTCATAACAAAAATCGGCCATAACTTGTTTATATCAAAAAGCCCCAAATTGTTCAAGAACACAAACTCTAAATTTCTAAAAATTTTGAAGTTTAAGGCTTCGAATCATGTTAAATAGCATCAATCTAGGTTATACATGCATAATATACTAACAATTTAACTCTAATTACACTAAAAATTATTAAAATCAAATTAGGACAAATATTTGTAATTATCACAAAAATTAGGAAATTTATGAGTTTAGGGATGAAATTTTTACCTTTCTGCTTCCCCATCTGAGAAAAGACATGATTATAGCGGATTATTGTGACGAATTTCGTGAATGTTGGTGAAAAATTGCGAATTTTTGAGGGTGTTTGGGAGAGTTTTCGTGTATGTGTGTGTGTGAAAGTGGAGACAGAACAGCAGGTCGATGGGTTTTTGTTTCTATCCAGTTTCTTGAGGCCATGCGACCGCATGACTTTAATGAGGAAACCCCATGCGATAGCATGGGGTCTGATCCCCTTTTTTTTTTTTTTTAAAACCTTTAACTTCTTAAAACAAATAAGTGATTTATTTAAAATTTCGTTTTCCTTTTTATTTAGGAAGAGGTCGTTTCGGTACGTTTACTTAGTCCGTCTCTCGACAAAATTTAAAATTTGTCATTTTAAAGCGATTGTTTTAAAACCAAAGATTTTTGGGTTTTTTTTAATGTTTTTGGCATACTTTAAATCAATAAGATTAAAAATAATGATAATAAAATTTCTCATCCCGCCCTTGGGTAAAGCAATTTCGGTTCAACGACCTAGTTTTCAACTTACGACGAATTTTAAAAATCAATTTTTTTAACTTAATGAAATAAAGTAAATTTTTATTTTTAAATTCACACCAGACTTAAATTTAAAATGCATAAAATAAAATTTCATTAAAATACTAATATTTTTACAATCTTAGATTTGAAAATATAGTTATATATTAATTATTTTTTTTAAACAAGATAAAAATAAAAATAAAAATCTTTTTGGTCTTTTATCCCACTTTAATCAATCAAATATTAACAAAAATATACGTCCCTCTTTTTGGGTAAAGTAATTTCGGCTTTATTACCTAGTTTTACTCCTGACGAATTTCTAAAATATTTTGGATTGATTGACTAAAGATATTTATACCTTATGAATAAATGGTAAATTTCGCAGTGATTTAATAAATTTTTGTATGATATCAATAATTTCGGTTTCGCATACCTAATTTTATTGAATATCAATTTAATACTTTATAGGGAACGATTCAGCGTTTATTAACAAAAGGTTAAAAGCAATAAAATAAAATAAAAACTGTACATACTTACCTGTGAGATAGAATTTTCAGAGACCTGCTTTAGCCGACTCATAGGTGAGTCTTGTGATTTAGTTTTTCATAGCTACATAAGCGTAACCTCGATTCTTCAATAACTTTTCTTCTAAATACATGAATGGTCCTTCTCTGCATAAAGTAACAAATTCGGTATTTGAATATGTTTGATTGTTCGAACATTTACCTTCGTGTGACCATTTTCTGCATTTATGAAATCTTTCAAGGTGTCGTGCTCTTCTTTTTGTTGCGGATTTTAATTTTCCTTTACCAAAATGTATCTTATAATGATTCTTCCTGAGTTCTTTCCTCACTTCGTCCATTTTTTCTCTTATGAATGATACCAGTTCACTCGGGAAGATGTTATTATTACATTTGGTAATCATAGCGTGTAGTAGTAGACCATGGTTCAGATCAAAGGAATTCTTCATCTCGTAAAACCTAAAAAAAATAAAAATTCAGAATGGAGGGAGAAGACTAGTTCTTTAGGGTCTGCTAGGGAAAGACCATTCAGATTCCATTTTCAGAACTACACGAAAACAGAATATCTAACTCTAACAGAAATACATGTTACCCTTAAAAAGACTTAATTCTCCCCAAACTTAGTTAGCCGTGGTGTTGAAATTATGATTAACTTAATTGTCAACTTCCATTGGACCATGTATGTAATGTTTAACTCTGTGACCATTAACTTTAAATTCAATCCCATTTGAATTTATCAACTCTATTGTTCCATATGGGAAAACTCTTTTGACTATGAATGGTCCAGACCATCTTGATTTCAATTTTCCAGGAAATAGTTTGAATCGTGAATTGAAAAGAAGCACTCTATCTCCTTCTTTAAATTCTTTTGAACTTCTGATTTTTTTTATCATGCCATTTCTTCGTTCTTTCTTTATAGATTAACGAATTGTCATATGCTTCATGTCTTAATTCTTCTAATTCGTTTAATTGACTTAACCGTAGACGTCCGGCTTCATGCAAATCAAGATTACATGTCTTCAAAGCCCAAAATGCTTTGTGCTCAATTTCTACTGGAAGGTGACATGCTTTTCCGTAAATAAGTTTAAAAGGTGTGGTTCCAATTGGAGTTTTGTAAGCTGTTCTAAAAGCCCAGAGTTCATCCTCCAATTTCATGGACCATTCCTTCGGATTTGATCCTACAGTTTTCTCTAGAATACGTTTTGAAGCTCGGTTGGTATTTTCAACTTGTCCACTTATTTGTGGATGATAAGCGGTGGAGATTTTATGAGTTACTCCATATCTTTTGAGAACTTTCTCAAGTTGATTGTTACTGAAATGAGTACCCCGATCACTTATTAAAGCTTTCGGTGTTCCGAACCTTGCAAAAAGACGTTTTAAAAAGTTGACTACAACTCGTGCATCGTTAGTTGAGAGAGCTTGTACTTTCGCCCATTTAGATACATAATCAATGGCAACGAGAATGTAGAGATTATTATGAGATTTTGGAAATGGACCCATAAAGTCAATACCCCAAATGTCAAATACTTCACATACTTGAATGACATTTTGTGGCATTTCATCACGTTGACTTATTTTTCCGGCCCTTTGACAAGCATCACAGGATTTACAAAGAAGGTGTGCATCTTTGAAAATTGTAGGCCAATAAAATCCAGCGTCATAGACTTTTCTTGATGTGAGTTGAGGCCCATAATGCCCTCCTGTTGGTCCTGTGTGACAATGGTTTATGATTTGACTAGCTTCATCTCCGAATATGCATCGGGCGTATTATTCCATCGGGACAACTTTTAAATAAATGTGGATCTTCCCAAAAATAGTGTTTTATATCACTAAAGAATTTCTTTCATTTTTGGTACGACAACCCCTTTTTCAAGGAATCCACATACTAAGTAGTTTGCATAGTCTGCAAATCATGGAATTTCATTATAATCGATATTCAAAAGGTATTCATCAGGAAAGTTGTCTTGTATGGCCGATTTATTTAGAACTTCTAATTCAGGATTTTCAAGACGAGAAAGATGATCATCTGCGAGATTTTATGCTCCCTTTTTGTCTCGGATTTCAATATCGAACTCTTGTAAGAGTAAGATCCAACTGATTAATCGTGGTTTGACATCTTGTTTCGAAAATAGGTATCTAAGAGCAGAATGGTCGGTATATACCACTGTTTTAGCTAGAACGAGATATGAACGAAATTTGTCAAAAGCAAAGACAATAGCAAGGAGTTCTTTTTCAGTAGTTGTGTAGTTCGTTTGTGCTCCTTATAACGTCTTACTAGCGTAATAGATAGGTTGAAATCATTTTTCAATCCTTTGTCCTAAAACGGCTCCCATTGCAAAATTACTTGCATCGCACATAAGTTCAAATGGTAGATTCCAATTTGGAGTTATCATGATCGGTGCATTAGTGAGTTTTTCTTTAAGAATATTAAAAGATTTGATGCATTCATCCGAAAAGATGAATGGAACATCCTTTTCTAGGAGTTTATTCATAGGAGTGACAATTTTAGAAAAATCTTTTATGAAACGTCGGTAAAAACCGGCATGCCCTAGAAAACTCCTAACTCCTCTAACATTGGTGGGATGTGGAAGTTTAGCAATTACATCTACTTTATCTCTATTCCATTTCAATTCCTTCCTTTGAAATTTTATGACCAAGAACGATGCCTTCTTTAACCATGAAATGGCATTTCTTCGACTTACAAACTTTACAAATGATAATAACAACACGATTTCTAGCATATTTTACAACACACGTCCTCGGATATGCAGTTTTATTTTTGACACAAATATGAGTACGCATGATCCTGCTTAGATTCAACATAATGCAGCGGAAGCTTTAATTATCACCTGAGAATAAACACGTTTAAAAACGTCAACATAAAGTTGGTGAGATATAGGTTTAGTGCGCAGCAATATATATATATAGACCACAAGATTTCGTATATAAACATTTCAATAAAAATATTCTAAGTGGTTGAGCACTTGGTAACCATACTTAACATTTTCACGTCGCATATTCCCTTTAATATGAAATCTTACTACACCGTACCAAGTGTAGTCACAAAACGAAGTACTGTGCAACCGTTGAATACTGGTCGTCCAGTCCGGTTGGGGTTGTCAGGCCCGATAGATCTATCAACAGGATTCGCGTTTACAATACCGCTGTAAATATTAGTTACCAAGCTACAGGGAAGTATGCCAGTGGTACAACTCAACGTAGAATATATTTTTCAGTTACTTGTGTCCATAGCGTAAAACATAAAGTACATGTATTCTCATCCCGAAATATTTAGAGTTTAAAAGTGGGACTATATACTCACTCTTGTCTTGATGATATATATATTTTGACTCGGTCTTCCGGTTGATATCACGAACCTATCCATATATAATATATCAATATGTTTTCATTTTAAAACAAACGTTATATATATATATACTTGTTATACTTTTAATATTTTGAATATTTCCTTAGTCCGTAGTTAGCATTCCGATGTTAGTAATTCAATTTTTAATGGTTCATTTTTAGATGTTTAATATACCCGCAATAAACAAAACCCCCAACGAAATAAATAAAACCCCATCGTATATGTATTGGTCGAGATTAATCTTGACCCATGGTACCGGTGTTGTCAAATGACGTGTTGCGTACATAAAGTACCGGTGTTGTCAAATGACGTGTTGCGTACAATCATGGGATCTTATGATTAATCTTCTCGTGTTGTTTACGGGTGATCCTGAACCATATAAAATTGAATTATAAGTACATATATATAAAATATCATGTTATCTTAGAAATATGTGATTTATATCATTTTTTCCAATTGATCCCGTAGTTGAAATGATCTAGGATAACCAATTTTGTTTCGGTCATAGTTTCTTCGTTACAAATCCGTTTTCGTTGATTCAAATTGCCATCTTCTTGGATCGAGTTCTTCTTTAAGACTATGAACTGTAAATAGCTTGGTTTGTATTCAAAATCATACGGCATAAGTGAAACATTAGTGAAACATATGAAGTTAAACATTTTTAAAATCATTTAATGACCATTTTTCTAAAAATACTTATACTTTGAAAAACCAAGTTTTACCTTGTTAAATTAGCATATACATAAGTTATATTACAGGTCTTGAAGTATTTTAAAAGTTAAGTTAGAAGGATCTATTTAGTTTGCAAACAAGTTTGAAAACATTCAAACTATGTTCTTGTTGTTAAACTTTTGTACCACAAAATAAGATAGCTATATATATATGAATTGAATAAGGTTATGAACATAGATTCTACCTCAAGTTCCTTGGATAAGTTTGCTGTAAAAGAGAAGTAAGAAGCTAGAATCAAAAGGGTGATGGAAGTGGATGAAAGATTGGAAGTAAGTTGGTGTTCTTGGAAGGTTTTCTTGAAGTGTTTTTGTATGGTTTTCTTATGGTGTTTTAGTATGGTTTTTGAAGCTAGATCTTTATGGAACTTTGCTGGATTGTTATGGAGTTTAGAGAGTAAGAAAGAGTGTGTGTTTTTAGTTAAGAGATTGAAGTAAAAATGAATCAAAAATGATGATACATATATACTCCTAAAAATGTGATCTTTAAGGATAACATGACAAAATTCTAGTTTGTATTTTTGTAATTAGTCTTGCAATGATTCAAAAGTAATTACCTAGCTCTAAGGGCATGAATAATGGCTGGTTAGGTGGTGATTTTGATGTGTATTTACTATTAGTAAATACGTATAGGAGCTAGGTATGATACGAGTACAAATACTCTAAATATACGTATAGAAATTTTGTGAAAAATGGAATGAGGATTCAAATATAGCTATCTTTTGTGAATACACTTATATGATTTTATGTATTTAAGTTCTTAAAAGTGATTAAATACATTACTTATACAATATATGTATAAACATTATAGTCTTAAGTATTTAAGTCAAATAACGTTACGTATTGTTATCGTTTTGAAAACTTAAGTTAGTAGTTTCAAAATACACATATAACTTGTTGTTATTAATACAAAATGAGATATTAAAACATTCATTAATCATGTTAAATATGTATATATACATATATATACACAAACGTATAGTTATCATATATTGTATAGTTCGTGATATCATCGGTCAAACTAGACGGTCAAACGTTGTGTAAAACTCTTTTCGGAAATATAAGTCTCGACAATTTGGATTGCTTATCATGTTGGCAAGGTTTAATTTATGTAAATATCAATCTTATAAGTATAGAACG
The DNA here is from genome assembly GCF_046630445.1 of Rutidosis leptorrhynchoides. NCBI lineage: Eukaryota > Viridiplantae > Streptophyta > Magnoliopsida > Asterales > Asteraceae > Rutidosis > Rutidosis leptorrhynchoides. Next base: position 678,261,696 of record NC_092335.1, read on the forward strand.
ATCGAAAAAGTGCGGGTCGTTACACTCATACCTTAGCTTTTAGAGTTCAAGAACTCTAATTATGCACAAAGAGGATGAAATTGAAGATTCAAGACTTGCTAGAGTGCTTAAGATGTCTTAGATTTCACTAAATCAAGCTTGCATGAACACAATTTTAACAATTGATGATTTCTCCTTGCTCTTCCTCTTGGGTCGCCACTTACAGACACACACACACACAATAAACTCTCTGCACTTTTATTTTTTTATAAAAATGAGTTCCAGCCTTTTTCTTTTCTTTTATTAAAACAACTATGGCATAATTGCAATTTCTACCCTCCCCATGTAAACTATAGTTAAGGAGGTCCTAAATCATAACCTTGCATCTTTAGTCCCTTGAAACTTAACTAACAACATTAACTTTCGTCCATTTAACATAAAATATCCTTTACCATTAATTTCTTAGCAATAAAATTTTACATAAAATAATACCTTAAATATTTGGGGTGTTACAACTCTCCCCCTCTTGGATTGTTCGCGTCCTCGCGAACCATTCTTGATGCAACGCCGGATAATATTTTATGAGCCATTCTTCGGGTTCCCATGTGCATTCGGAACCTTTTCTAAATTGCCATAATACCTTCAACAATATAACCGACTTATTTCTCAAGTGCTTAACCTTTTGATCCAAAATCTTTACCGGCTTCTCCGCATATCTTAACTTATTATCGACCTCAATTTCATTCAAAGGAACATAGGTTGAATCATCCGCCAAACACTTTCTCAATTGTGACACGTGAAACGTGTCATGTATATTACTCAATTCATCGGGTAAAGCCAAACGGTAGGCTACCTTCCCAACTTTCGCCACTATCTCAAATGGTCCCACGAACCTTGGACCCAATTTTCCCCTCTTTCTAAAACGGATGATGCCTTTCCATGGAGAAACTTTTAGCATCACTTTATCACCTACTTGAAATTCTATCGGCTTTCTCCTCTTATCAACATATGACTTTTGTCTATCTTGTGCCGCCTTCATTCTTTCACGAATTTGATCAATCATCTCGGTGGTTTGTTGTACTATTTCCGTGCTTCCTAATTCTCGTTGACCTACTTCGCCCCAACATATCGGGGTTCTACACCTCCTTCCATACAACATTTCATATGGTGCCATCCCAATCGTAGAGTGATAACTATTGTTGTATGAAAATTCAACTAACGGTAAATGAGTATCCCAACTTCCACCAAAATCAATGACACATGCTCTTAACATATCCTCAAGAGTTTGTATAGTCCGTTCACTTTGACCATCCGTTTGTGGGTGAAACGCGGTACTTATATGTAACTTAGTACCCATTTCCTCTTGAAACTTTCTCCAATATCTAGATGTAAATCGAGTGTCTCGATCCGAAACTATGGAAACCGGCACTCCATGCCTTGCAACAACTTCTTTCATATATAACTTAGACATTGCTTCCGATGACGAAGCTTCTCTTATTGCCAAAAATAATGCACTCTTAGTCAATCTATCAACAATAACCCAAATTGCATCGTGTTGTCTAGGGGTCTTAGGCAACTTAGTCACCAAATCCATCGTAATATGCTCCCATTTCCAAACCGGTACCTCTAAAGGTTGCATCTTACCGTAAGGCATTTGATGATCGGCTTTCACTTGAAGACAAGTAAGACACTTGTGCACATACTTAACTATATCCCTCTTCATTCCCGGCCACCAATAGTCTTTCCTTAAATCTCTATACATTTTCGTAGCACCGGGGTGAATCGAATACTTAGACTTGTGAGCCAAGTCAAGGAGCTCACTTCTAACATCACTTTGCAAAGGTACCCAAATTCTCCCATATCTAAGCCTTAAACCACGAGAATCTACCACAAAGTCGTCAACTTGCCCCTTGATTCTTTCTTTTCTCACGTTTTCGGGCGACAATGCTTCACCTTGTGCAACACGAATATCATCAAATATTTGAGGTGCTATTACCATAGCCAAACTTGTTATCTTAATCGGTTGATGACTAGACTTCCTACTAAGAGCATCCGCTACTACATTCGCTTTTCCGGGGTGATATAAGATCTCACAATCATAATCTTTCACTAAATCAAGACCCCTCCTTTGCCTATCATTCAAATCCCTTTGATCAAACAAATACTTTAAGTTCTTATGATCGGTATAAATGGAAAACTTAACACCATAAAGATAATGACGCCAAATCTTTAGAGCAAAAACCACGGCCGTCAATTCTAAATCATGCGTAGGATAGCGTTTCTCGTGTTCCTTCAATTGTCGGGAAGCATAAGCTATGACCTTCCCATTTTGCATCAATACACACCCTAAGCCTTTCTTAGAAGCATCACAATAAACCGTCATGTTCTCATTCCCTTCCGGTAAAACCAATATGGGAGCTTGAACGAGCTTTTCCTTAAGGAGTTGAAACGCTTGTTCTTGCTTTTCTTCCCATCTCCATGGCACACTTTTACGAGTTAACTTGGTGAGTGGGGTGGCTATTCTAGAAAAATCTTGTATAAATCGCCGATAATACCCCGCTAAACCTAGAAAACTCCTAACCTCGGTAGGATTCGTAGGTGGTTCCCATCTCATAATTGCCTCTATCTTCACCGGATCAACACAAATACCCTTCTTGTTAATGACATGGCCCAAAAATTGAACTTCACGAAGCCAAAACTCGCACTTAGAGAACTTAGCAAACAATCTTTCCCTTCTTAAAGTCTCTAATACTTGTCTTAAATGTACCGTATGTTCCTCTTCACTCTTAGAATATATCAAAATGTCATCAATGAACACAATTACAAACCTATCAAGCATCGGTCGACAAACTCTATTCATCAAATCCATAAACGCGGCCGGAGCATTTGTTAATCCAAACGGCATAACCACAAACTCATAATGACCATACCTTGTTCGAAAAGCTGTTTTAGGGACATCTTCTTCCCTCACCTTCAATTGATGGTAACCCGACCTCAAATCTATCTTTGAAAAGAAACTTGCACCTTGCAATTGATCAAACAAATCGTCTATCCTCGGCAACGGATACTTATTCTTAATAGTGACTTTATTCAATTCTCGATAATCAATACACATTCTCATAGTTCCATCCTTCTTTTTCACAAATAAAACCGGAGCTCCCCAAGGTGAACTACTAGGGCGTATAAAACCTTTATCTATCAAATCTTGCAATTGAGTCATCATTTCTCTCATTTCCGATGGGGCTAATCGATATGGAGCTTTGGCAATTGGCGTGGCCCCGGGTATCAAATCTATTCTAAACTCTACCTCTCGCTCGGGAGGTACACCGGGCAATTCACTTGGAAACACATCCGGAAACTCGTTAACTATTGGTACATCATCTAATTCAACAACCTTTTTCAAATCATCAACAACCTGTGCCAAAAACGCACAACACCCATGAGACAAAAATCTTTTAGCCTTAGCATATGTGCATATAGGAATTGCACGCCTAGCTCGTTCCCCATAAATCCATATAACTTTTCCACTTGGTGATTGAACTAACACTATTTTCTTACGACACAAAATTATCCCCTCATTGTTATCTAGCCAATCCATGCCCACAATTACTTGAAATTCACCCATTTGCATGGGTATTAAATCAATGACAAACTTTTCATCATCCAAAATAATTTCACACCCCTTAATGATACTATACACCATCACGGTCTTATTATCCGCTATTTCAACCTCTAATGGGTGTTCTAACATACTTGGGGTCATATTAAAATGCTTACAAAAAGAATATGATACAAACGACCGCGTAGCACCGGAATCAAACAAAACATGCGCAGGTAAAGAGTTTACAATAAAGGTACCTGACACCACATTTTGGGACTCCTTCGCTTCGAGTGCGGTAATCTGATGAGCTCGGGCCCTTGGTCGGCTATCACTAGTCTTCGGTTCCGTCTTAACCTCTTTCTTAACACTACCACTAGCTAAATCCTTCTTGTATTCCGGACATTCGGCTTGAAAGTGACCTTTCTCAAAACAATAGTAACATTGCTTGCCTTTCTTAGGGCATTCGGCGGCCCTATGACCCGGCCTCCCGCAAGAGTAACAATCGGTGGTACCCGCTTTACATTCACCCGTATGATTCTTACCACACCTGGTACACGACTTGGCTTCTTTCCCACCGCTCTTACCCGACACAAAACCCCCTTTTGACTTGTGCGGGGATTCGAAACCAAACTTACCCTTTTTCGGACTAACATTTTGCATTACCTTGGAGTCTTGATCTAACTTTCGCTTGAACGCCGCCTTCTTCCTAAGTTCATGTTCTCTAACAAGTGCTCGATTCATCATCTCGGCTAAAGTCTTATAAGTACTCTTATCGATAAACTCACTTATTTCGGGATTCAACTTTTCATGATAATGATCCATCATCAACTTGGGACTTGACACGAAGTCCGGACAAAAACGAGACTTATCATTAAACTCGGCATTAAACTCGGTCACCGACTTACCTCCATGCTCTATATTCATAAACTCGGATTTCAACCTACTAACCTCGGCGGGTGGAGCAAATTGGGTCATAAACATTTCACGGAACTTGTCCCATGAGAAACTCGTAGCCACGTCTCGCCCATGAGACTTAACTATAAAATTCCACCACTCGTATCCACTACCCTTCATTTGATGAGCCGCATAAATTACCTTCAAATGTTCGGGGCATTCACACAACATGAAGGTTTCTTCAATCTCATCAATCCATCTTTGACTAACAATAGGGTCAACCTTACCATGAAACTCGGGAGGATGGCAATTTGCGAAGTTCTTATATTCAAAACGGTCATCCTTTCTCTTAGGGGCTTCTACCTCTTCTTGCCTTACTCCACTTCCCCCTTCACCTCTTAAGGTAGGGTTATTAGCAACAAAAGTCTTTAACTTCTCATCTAATTGATCATTGATCAACGTCTTAATCTTCTCTAACAAAGTTGGAGTATAACGTATCAAGGCTTGCCCTATTTGTCCCGAAATGTCATTTGGCATGTTAACTTCTCCCGATTCGTTTTGAGAGTCTTCTATAGACTCCGCGGATGGGGTGCGGACGTACTCATCATCCTCATCTTGACCTCGGTTTGGTGATACAATAGCCATTTCTAAAAAATTACATTCAACCCATTAGTTCAAATACCGATAACACCATTATTCAACAAAACCAAACCATTCGAAAGAATTCCTAACTCGATTCACCATGACTATAGTAGACGTTCATGTGTACTAAAATGAAGTAATAACAATGGCCTGTTGTTATTACACCATTTCATTACACATTAAGTCCACTATGACATCATGGCTAACGGGTATCAAACTCCTTTCATAGATCAATCATTATACTACGGGTCTAGTCGATGACTCTACCCTATGGAGCATGGCACAACTATACGACTATAACACTTATGCAAGTCCTAAACCGCTTATCCTTTCACAACAATGGTTTAAGCCTAGATAATCCCTATCGTGGATTACCCAAGTCCCTTAAACCACAGCTCTGATACCAACTTTTAACGCCTTGATTCGAGTAAAATTTTTTTTTTTTTTTTTTTTTTTGTAAAGTTAAGTCACTGGCCGGACAAGGCTTATGCCGCGGCGCGGCAAGCCTTGTCGCGGCGCGACACAACACAGGAAATTTTAGACTCTTTAACCTTGCTTCTGTTCCCAACTTCAGTTATATGCCGCGGCGCGGACCCCTTTGCCGCGGCGCGACATAACCCTAATCCGGGTGCCTGACCTGCAACATTGTATTTAAACCAACTTTTGCACGTTCCATCATTCTCAAACACATTTAAAACAACCAAATTCATACACAAACTTAAGATTCAGTTTCTAACATCGTATACCATCTAATAACAACATTTAGACATCAGACGTGTTTTCATGAAACAAAACCATCATTTGGTCCCAAATTCAATAATGACAAACATGACACTTCAAATACATGGCGTTTGATAAGCGGTAACCATAGAGCGTGATTACAAAAGGGACTTGCAATACCACTTACGCTAATGCCAATGCTCCTCCAGCTCTTCACACGGGTTCCTTACCTTCTCGATGAACCTTAACACCTAAAACATAAAACATCATGGGGGTAAGCTTTTACACTTAGTGAGTTATAGGAAAGTAACAAAACACAAAACATAAATCATTTGGGCATAATCAAAACACTTATCCTTCAACCCTTAGATTGCTTGCATACTTTCGGATCCGATCATTCATACCATAGGCATGACTTACTAGGCCGAACCTAGTAATCATGTCTAAGCTAAACATAGACATACTAAATATGCCTAAGCTATCATCATCTCATACATAGACACCCGAAGTGTCTAAGCTAACATGAACCATAGGCAAGATTACTAGCAATGTAATAACCTTGCCTAAGCTAAGCATCATCCATAGACACAACTATTGAGCTAACCCAATAGTTCTATCTAAGCTACGTAACTAGTGCACTTAGTCGTTACTCTCTTGCACGGATGCAATCCGAGAACACTAAGCCACTCTTGACCCGCCCATATTACCCCCTATAAACTCACCTTGTTTAAATGGATTTCCTTGGTCACTTGAGGCTCCTTTACCTTGATTAGCACCTATACATGAGCTAATCTCATTAATAACACAACTTAATCAAAATCACAACTTTCACAAGCTTTTAACACATTCATACACTTACACATTTACTTAACCCCCTAATCACATCAAATACACAAGAACAATTTCACACATAGCCTTTGATCTCATCTTTTCTAATATAACAACATTATCAATCCAACATCATTTTCCTTAATCATGCAAATCTCTAGTTCATCTCTTTTAACCATAACATGCAATTTCCTTCAATTCTTCCATTAAATATCAAATGTGCATAAATCCATTTCCATTACTAGCAACACTAAATTATCAATTATTCAAATTCTATGACTTACACAATAACAATAATTCATACATGAACATTCTTCTTCAAAATTACTAACTAGAACACATCAACATTTCATTGAGGCATTTCATCAAACACTTAGTGTGCATGACTAGAATTTAAGCTAGAACATCATCAAATTGACCATAATCATTCCATACTTTCATAATGCAAGTTCATACTTGAACTTATTCCCAAAATTACTAACAAATTCGTTTTCAATCATACAAGCGTGCACAATAACAACAAACAACAACATTTAAGCCTAAAATTCATCACAATCATCCAACAATAGCAACACTTAGTCATAGAAACTCATACCTTAGCTTTTAGAGTTCAAGAACTCTAATTATGCACAAAGAGGATGAAATTGAAGATTCAAGACTTGCTAGAGTGCTTAAGATGTCTTAGATTTCACTAAATCAAGCTTGCATGAACACAATTTTAACAATTGATGATTTCTCCTTGCTCTTCCTCTTGGGTCGCCACTTACAGACACACACACACACAATAAACTCTCTGCACTTTTATTTTTTTATAAAAATGAGTTCCAGCCTTTTTCTTTTCTTTTATTAAAACAACTATGGCATAATTGCAATTTCTACCCTCCCCATGTAAACTATAGTTAAGGAGGTCCTAAATCATAACCTTGCATCTTTAGTCCCTTGAAACTTAACTAACAACATTAACTTTCGTCCATTTAACATAAAATATCCTTTACCATTAATTTCTTAGCAATAAAATTTTACATAAAATAATACCTTAAATATTTGGGGTGTTACATGAGCCCGATGATTCACGAACAATGGTTTATAAATAAATATATATATAAATATAAATGTAAGTAGTGGAAATAATAGCATTATTAATAAAAATTATTTTTATCATATTTATTATGATTATTGTCATTAAAATTATTAAAATTCTCATTTTATGATTATTAGTATCGTTATTTATTATTATTATTATTATTATTATTATTATTATTATTATTATTATTATTATTATTATTATTATTATTATTATTATTATTATTATTATTATTATTATTATTATTATTACTATATTTACAATATGGATTATTATCATTAACATTATTAATCTAAGTATCATTATTAGTATTATTATTATTATTATTATTATTATTATTATTATTATTATTATTATTATTATTATTATTATTATTAATTATTATTATTATTATTATTATTATTATTATTATTATTATTATTATTATTATTATTATTATTATTATTATTATTATATCTATATTAATTATTATTAAATATAAAATACATAAACAAATATCACATGTTATCTGTTCTATTAGATATCACTTTCAGAGGATTCGTTATATATTTCCCGTGAATATATGTCGACTGGGATATTGCCATTTAGATGGCTGCTACACTATTGGTGAAATGCTTTTAGACTCTATTTTAACTTATGATATCATATTATATATATACATGTGTGATTCATAAGCAACCGAGATATCTTCACCATCACCATTTCATCACTTCCCTAAACCCACAAACTTGGTACCTTTGCTATTCGGTTTCTTCATTCATCAAAGCCATCACCAAACGAGTCACCACCTCCGATCACCTATCACCACCCAACCAAGCGTCACCATACTCATATCGACCACCACTATACTGTTGCGTCTATTTGCTGTTTCTAATCGACTTCCAACTCACAAACAAGCCAAGGGAGTGCTAAAACACACCTATTACTAACGCGTATGTTGTTTCTGCTTGATCAACTACCACTCGATAAACACTATATTTTTTTTGTTTCCTGTTTGGTTTTGACAAGCACCACCCCACGATCACCACCACCCTAAAACCGCCACCATTAAATTACTACAACTTGTTGGTCTGTTCCTGTTTGAACCGGTCACGAAGTCACCTGTTGCTGTGCGCCTACAACCTATTAAAAACGGTAATTGCAGCTGGAAATTCATGAGCTTTTAAAAAGTTAAAGTTAAAATAGATATAAGTTAATCATTGGATTATAATTAGTGGGAAACATTGTCACGAGATTGTGCAATTATTTAAAGCAATGAAAAGTAATGGCCAACAAAAAGCAAATCCCAATTCGTTTTCCTTACTGTTTAGCGTATTACTCTTGAAAGGCCAAGAGGGAATTATAAATCCAAAATGGGTTGAGTTGTTTACAGGTGGGACGGTTAAAGTGTGAATACCCAACATATTAAAATTCCACTTGGTTGTGTACTTTTTTTAATTATACCGAAACCTTTTATCCTTCTGTTTCGAATCCTATGATCATCTTCATGGACTTTGTTCCAGTTCCTGCATTGGGCCAAGAAACTCCTTGCAGATTATTGGGTCGTAATTCATTAGTATGGATAACCCAAGACTCAACATAAATTAAACCTAATACACATACAAATATTATTGTGTTTCTTTGTACTGTATATACTTCGTGTGTTCCTGCTGCTACTTCGGTATCCAAATCAATCACAACTTATTGACTTACTACTCGTTACCATCTATTGTTTCTGTTAAGGAAGATAATGAAGATGATGAATCGAATTAATGATGATGATCAAGATGGACTGAGATGATGAGGATAGGGTACGTATGAGAACGATGACGATTAGATGATGTTAAACGATTAGGTTATGATCATGATAACGATTAGGGATACGGTTATGATGTACTACGATGAGGAGTAATGATAAGGTTAAATAACGGAAACGATAATGTTAAGATTTTGATTATGATTCTATGATGTTACGTACATGAGATGATGATTATATGGTGATATGATGATGATGGTAGAATGCTACGATGATAATAATAAGTGTATGATGGTATGATGATGAAAAGGAGAAGCTCAATGGTGATTACATTAATGAGAAAATAATAAAACAGTTTTATACATATTAAATAAATAACGGAGCGAACTAAAACATAAAAACAGATTCGGTTAAATGGTTAAGGGTTGTTGTCTTGGAGCTAGAGGTCTTGGGTTCGAACCATGGCAGAGGCGTTTAATTTTTGTTAAGGCTTGATCCATTAAGGTAGTCTTTTATCATTATTATTATTATTATTATTATTATTATTATTATTATTATTATTATTATTATTATTATTATTATTATTATTATTATTATTATTATTATTATTATTATTATTATTATTATTATTATTATTATTATTATTATTATTATTATTATTATCATAAGTATTAGTATTAGTATTAATATTAGTAGTATTATTATTATTACACTTATTAATAAAAATATTAGTATTATTATTATTTGAAAAACCATTATTTTTATAGATATTATTATTAGTAGTATTGTTATCATTATAATCAAAAACAACTTTTATTTCTATTATTGATATTATGTTACCAAATAAACATTTTGTATATAAAAATATACTTTTAGTAATATTACATATAAGTATGTATTAATCATATTAACATTTTTATGTAAACTCATATATAATAAACTAAGTATTTTTAATATAATACTATCCAAATATATAATAATATAACGATATATAATGTATATACACAAATTAAATATATATAAAATATAAAATGAGTTATAATATGTGAAATTGTTTAATTACGATTATACGTATTAATATACATATAAATGATATAGGTTCGTGAATCCGAAGCCAACCCTGCATTGTTCAATGTCGTCATATGTATTTTTACTACAAAATACAGTATTGTGAGTTTCATTTGCCCTATTTACTCTTTACATTTTTGGGCTGAGAATACATGCAAATGCTTTATTAACTGTTTTACAATATTTATATGCGTGAGTTTAATTTGCTCCCCTTTTAAATGCTTTTACAATATATATTTTGGGACTGAGAATACATGCGCTGCTTTATATCTGTTTTATGAAATAGACACAAGTACTTAAAACTACATTCTATGGTTGGATTATTAAACCGAATATGCCCCTTTTTAGTCTGGTAATCTAAGAATTAGGGAACAGACACCCTAATTGACGCGAATCCTAAAGATAGATCTATCGGGCCCAACAAGCCCCATCCAAAGTACCGGATTTTTTATTACTTCAAAATTTATATCATGTCCGAAGGAGGATCCCGAAATGATGGGGATATTCTTATATACAAAATTGTGAATGTCGGTTACCAGGTGTTCAATCCATATGAATGATATTTTTGTCTCTATGCATGGGACGTATGTTTATGAGAAATGGAAATATGAAATCTTGTGGTCTATTAAAATGATGAAAATGATTGTTTATGTTAAACTAATGAACTCACCAACCTTTTGGTTGACACTTTAAAGCATGTTTATTCTCAGGTACGAAAGAAATCTTCCGCTGTGCATATGTTCATTTTATAGATATTACTTGGAGTCATTCATGGCATATTTCAAAAGACGTTGCATTCGAGTCATCGAGTTCATCAAGATTATTATCAAGTCAATTATAGTTGGATATATTATGAAATGGTATGAATGCCTATCAACTTTCGATGTAATGAAAGATTGTCTTTTCAAAAACGAATGCAATGTTTGCAAAATGTATCTTATAGAGGTCAAGTACCTCGCGATGTAATCAACTGTTGTGAATCATTTATAATCGATATGGACTTCGTCCGGATGGATTAGGACGGGTCTTCACAGTTGGTATCAGAGCGGTGGTCTTAGCGAACCAGGTCTTGCATTAGTGTGTCTAACTGATAGTTATTTAGATGCGTTAGTGAGTCTGGACTTCGACCGTGTCTGCATGTCAAAAGTTTTGCTTATCATTTCGTGTCGAAAATTACCTGCTTATCAATTTTAAGGAATCACTTGATTATCATTCTTAGTCTAGACACATCATACTGCAATGATTGCATGAATAGTGTATAGACAAAATTCATATCTTAGCGTATCTGCTAATTCATATCTTAGCGTATCTGTTATTGTTACCTTTGCCTGACAAATTCCGTAGATTCCTCCGTAATTTATGAGATTTTAGTATTTTATATGCATATGTAAATTATGTATTGCAGGATACTAATCTACATCCTATAATCCATTTCTTATCGAAAATCCTTCATCTGATCGTACGAGATGAATCCCTCAACCAGTTCGAGTCCCTCAGATTCCGATAGCTATTCCGATAGTTATTCCGACAGCTATTCCGACATGGATTTTCACTCGAGCTCCGAAAGCAGTATGACCGGAATGGATCAACCAATTAGCCATCATCTGTTCTGGATGAATTGAGGATGTGTTCGTAGTCGACTTACTCAATGGAGACGAGAAGAAGGCGATCCTTTACATCAACCAAATTTACCTCTTAGCGAAGAACCTGAAGCACTTACCCGCGAACCTGTTCATGATACTATTTCCTCTCTCATTTCCAGAATATCTCGCCACAATTATATTCTATCTAAAATTCTAAACCTTATTCATCCGCTCGTTCCGACCGACAATCATCCTGGAGTAATGGAAAAAGTCAATGAGATTCGTGCTCGAGAAAATCAATTTGGAGATTATGGTGCAAAATTTACCAGCTTCAGCAACATCACCGGCACCAACAGTACCATCAGTAACAGCACCAGTACCATTAACAATCCATGCCTCAATATCTCATTCTGTACCTTGAGTATAATTATCGTTCTACATATCGTTCTACATCAATTATCTTCGTTCTTCATGACGATTATGTAATCTCTAATATTTTAGAGATTATATATTCTTGTTCTAACGGTAAATCAAATGAGTTTAATATCATATTAACTCATTAAATCCATGATTTCATCTGAAGAGAATATATATGTAAGTATATTCTCATAAAGATTGTAATTAAAAATTCTTTTGTACAAACGATTAATGATGAAAATATTTTAACGGGTAGGTAATACCCGAGAAATATTTAAATTTCACATTAATAAGATACACTGTACATTTTTCGAATCTGATTCAACAATCATTTTCTATCCTATTTACATCTACCGATATACGAATCCGTTCACCACAGAATAACCATTTTCATTCAAATTCAATTTCATATTTGGATTTTGACTTACCAGAACCCAACAAGTGGCATAATGAAGAAATAATGAACACAATAAAAATTGATTAGAAACAGACTAATTAACAATATGAAATTTTGTTAAGAAACCACGCTAACAAGATCCTAGCTAACTGTTCCTAGCTAACTGATTACATTTTATTTATAGCAGTTATTTATCGCAATTTAATTATCGCAATTCACATTCTCGCAATTTTATTTATCGTCATTTAATTTCTGTTAGTTACTTTACGCACTTTATTTATCGTTATTTAATTTCTATTATTTATTTTACGCACTTTAAATATCGGGACACGTATACAAGGTTTTGACATATCATATCGACGCATCTATATATATTATTTGGAACCACCATAGACACTCTATATGCAGTAATGATCGAGTTCTCTATACAGGGTTGAGGTTGATTCTATAATAATATATATATATTGAGTTGTGATCGAGTCTGAGACATGTACACGGGTCACGATACGTATTAATTAATTTGGATATTATATATTAAATTATATATGAATATGAATTATTGGACTGTCAACTGTGGACTATCAACCGAGGACTAATAACGTTGGACAATTAAAATGAATTAAAATATTGATTATCACATATGAAACTAAATATTTCTTCAAGTTTGCCACTTTATCTCATTTTAAACCTCATTTATATCTTGACGATTATAATCTGCGTTCAAACCTTTCATAATTCTTGAAAACACCTCAATCGAGAGGATGAACCAACCACATTTCATCTATGGAAGAAAAGATTGATGCGTATAGTTATGCACCTGAAAACTCTCAAAAACTGAATAAACGTTTAACGCATAGCTGTGCTAATTCCTTAGTGTTATTATTACCCAAAATAACTTGGTAATCCCTTTCAAAATAGCAAATTTTGTCACAGATCCAGCAAGTCAACTTCGACTTTTCATTCGAAGTAGCATTACTATAATCCTGATATATACAATTTACCCTTTTGATACCGGAGAATTCTTTTATATCCCACCACATTACCAGCAAATGTACCAGCAACCTTGTCATTCCTTAGTTTAAATCTCTCCGACAAATCATTATATTTATTCATTGAAACCCTATCATATACTCAACCGCATCTTGTAACGAGAACTACCATAACAATTACCAGGAATCGGCAATAAGTACTTTGAAAACTCACAGCATATCTACATCAACAGTTATATGTATGACATTTATCTCTTAGAATTATGATCTCTCATTTTGAAATTCTGAAAAGCACTCAGTCACAAATCAATACTCTGAATGTTGAAAAAGCTGAATGAAGCAGCAGAAACCATAGACAACCGTAAACGACCTTAATCATCGAAAGTTTGATGATAAAGAATAGTATGTTGGAAAAGCTCAGAAAAGTTGGAACTGGAAAACGGATTGAACTAATCACGAAGGAGACCAAGGACAAATACAAGGACCATACCATATATTCAAAGAATCCAGGTAATTCTGGATCCGATGAAACCTTCAACGAATATCTTGCTCCATACTCATGTTAAAAATCTTGCGGAAAATCTTTCTCCATCAACCATCGAACCTAGAAATTCCAAAATATCATCATCAATATCTTCGATATTTCTGAGGATATTTTCATAAATATTCTCGTCCGAAATTATATACCTCTTCATGCTTCCTGTGTATCATTATATCGGAAACATTCAATAGAAAATTTAGTATCGAAAAGCAGATTATGCGAAACTATGAAGAAAGCCGTGGACAAATCACAAAGAATAAGTTTGACTTCAAAGAATCTAAATGATTCAACGCCTGCTGAAGTCTTTAGCGAATATCTTGCTCCTTACCCTAAACCCTTGCAGACGATGGTCTCCATCATCCTCTGATCTTAAATATTCAAAGATATTATTGTATCTTTCATTATAAATATTCTCCATATTTCTGAAGATATTTTCATAACTATTCTTATCTGAAATCATTAATCTATTAGTGCTATCAGTGTTACATCATATAGAAACTGTTAGTTTCTATATTCTGTAAACTTTCGAGCTTAAAATACGAATGTTATTGAAGTAATGTTGGGAACTGGTGCATGAGTTAGTATAATATAATGACACTTGATCAACGTGATTATATTACAGTAATTCATGCCGAGTTTCTAAATGGAACGTGATGATTCGCAGATCATAACGTCATCATGTGCCATGTTACACGACTCTTACATTCAATCTAATCTATAAACATATCAAGAACATATTTCCTTGATGGTACTATCTTATCCATTGAATGTTGGTAATTTAACCAATCAATATCGTACTACTACAATTTCTCTCTTAGAATATTAGTCATGTTCATTCGAAACTCCATACCTACGAATTCTGGATCATTATTTGTTTGAATTAAAGTCGAGAAGAGAAAACAAAAGTTTGAATTGAGAGAGAAAGGATAGAAGGTGTGAGCTGTGAAAATAAGGAAACAAAAGGGGTGAAATTATAGTGAAATACCCGACAAAACAATCAAAACAGATCATCGCATTTAACCAAAGAGAGATCCTAATTTCCTTAATCCCGAGGATAAACAAATCTTATTCAGATTTCAAAGATTTTATTCAAATCCCTTGAACTCTGGAAGTCAACCCTATCTACGTCAAAAGTTATGACGAAAATTTTATTTCATCAATTCACTCTTTTGTGATAGCTTCATTCGTACTCTTCGAATAATCAAATTGTTTTATCGATATTACTCAATGATTAAAAAACTCTATTTATCAACTCATATTCGTCATGAAAACATTTTTATTGTTAGCCATGACCATCCCAATCAAATTTCGGGACGAAATTTCTTTAACGGGTAGGTACTGTGATGACCCGGAAATTTCCGACCAAATTTAAACTTAATCTTTATATGATTTCGACACGATAAGCAAAGTCTGTAATGGTGAGTCTCAAAAATTTCAGAACTATGTGCATATGACCAATTATCCTCTGACTGAGCCCGATGATTCACGAACAATGGTTTATAAATAAATATATATATATATATAAATATAAATGTAAGTAGTGGAAATAATAGCATTATTAATAAAAATTATTTTTATCATATTTATTATGATTATTGTCATTAAAATTATTAAAATTCTCATTTTATGATTATTAGTATCATTATTTATTATTATTATTATTATTATTATTATTATTATTATTATTATTATTATTATTATTATTATTATTATTATTATTATTATTATATTTACAATATGGATTATTATCATTAACATTATTAATCTAAGTATCATTATTATTATTATTATTATTATTATTATTATTATTATTATTATTATTATTATTATTATTATTATTATTATTATTATTATTATTATTATTATTATTATTATTATTATTATTATTATTATTATTATTATTATATCTATATTAATTATTATTAAATATAAAATACATAAACAAATATCACATGTAATCTGTTCTATTAGATATCACTTTCAGAGGATTCGTTATATATTTCCCGTGAATATATGTCGACTGGGATATTTCCATTTAGATGGCTGCTACACTATTGGTGAAATGCTTTTAGACTCTATTTTAACTTATGATATCATATTATATATATACATGTGTGATTCATAAGCAACCGAGATATCTTCACCATCACCATTTCATCACTTCCCTAAACCCACAAACTTGATACCTTTGCTATTTGGTTTCTTCGTTCATCAAAGCCATCACCAAACGAGTCACCACCTCCGATCACCTATCACCACCCAACCAAGCGTCACCATACTCATATCGACCACCACTATACTGTTGCGTCTATTTGCTGTTTCTAATCGACTTCCAACTCACAAACAAGCCAAGGGAGTGCTAAAATGCACCTATTACTAACTCGTATGTTGTTTCTGCTTGATCAACTACCACTCAATAAACACTATATTTTTTTTGTTTCCTGTTTGGTTTTGACAAGCACCACCCCACGATCACCACCACCCTAAAACCGCCACCATTAAATTACTACAACTTGTTGGTCTGTTCCTGTTTGAACCGGTCACAAAGTCACCTGTTGCTGTGCACCTACAACCTATTCAAAACGGAAATTGCAGCTGGAAATTCATGAGCTTTTAAAAGGTTAAAGTTAAAATAGATGTAAGTTAATCATTGGATTATAATTAGTGGGAAACATTGTCACGAGATTGTGCAATTATTTAAAGCAATGAAAAGTAATGGCCAACAAAAAGCAAATCCCAATTCGTTTTCCTTACTGTTTAGCGTATTACTCTTGAAAGGCCAAGAGGGAATTAAAAATCCAAAATGGGTTGAGTTGTTTACAGGTGGGATGGTTAAAGTGTGAATACCTAACATATTAAAATTCCACTTGGTTGTGTACTTTTTTTTAATTATACCGAAACCTTTTATCCTTCTGTTTCGAATCCTATGATCATCTTCATGGACTTTGTTCCAGTTCCTGCATTGGGCCAAGAAACTCCTTGCAGATTATTGGGTCGTAATTCATTAGTATGGATGACCCAAGACTCAACATAAATTAAACCTAATACACATACAAATATTATTGTGTTTCGTTGTACTGTATATACTTCGTGTGTTCCTGCTGCTACTTCGGTATCTAAATTAATCACAACTTATTGACTTACTACTCGTTACCATCTATTGTTTCTGTTAAGGAAGATAATGAAGATGATGAATCGAATTAATGATGATGATTAAGATGGACTGAGATGATGAGGATAGGGTACGTATGAGAACGATGATGATTAGATGATGTTAAACGATTAGGTTATGATCATGATAACGATTAGGGATACGGTTATGATGTACTACGATGAGGAGTAATGATAAGGTTAAATAACTGAAAGGATAATGTTAAGATTTTGATTATGATTCTATGATGTTACGTACATGAGATGATGATTATATGGTGATATGATGATGATGGTAGAATGCTACGATGATAATAATAAGTGTATGATGGTATGATGATGAAAAGGAGAAGCTCAATGGTGATTACATTAATGGGAAAATAATAAAACGGTTTTATACATATTAAATAAATAACGGAGCGAACTAAAACATAAAAACAGATTCGGTTGAATGGTTAAGGGTTGTTGTCTTGGAGCTAGAGGTCTTGGGTTCGAGCCATGGCAGAGGCGTTTAATTTTTGTTAAGGCTTGATCCATTAAGGTAGTCTTTTATCATTATCATTATTATTATTATTATTATTATTATTATTATTATTATTATTATTATTATTATTATTATTATTATTATTATTATTATTATTATTATTATTATTATTATTATTATTATTATTATTATTATTATCATAAGTATTAGTATTAGTATTAATATTAGTAGAATTATTATTATTACACTTATTAATAAAAATATTAGTATTATTATTATTTGAAAAATATTATTTTTATAGATATTATTATTAGTAGTATTGTTATCATTATAATCAAAAACAACTTTTATTTCTATTATTGATATTATGTTACCAAATAAACATTTTGTATATAAAAATATACTTTTAGTAATATTACATATAAGTATGTATTAATCATATTAACATTTTTATATAAACTCATATATAATAAACTAAGTATTTTTAATATAATACTATCCAAATATATAATAATATAACGATATAAAAATTAGTCATTATAAATGTATATACACAAATTAAATATATATAAAATATAAAATGAGTTATAATATGTGAAATTGTTCAATTACGATTATACGTATTAATATACATATAAATGATATAGGTTCGTGAATCCGAAGCCAACCCTGCATTGTTGAATGTCGTCATATGTATTTTTACTACAAAATACAGTATTGTGAGTTTCATTTGCCCTATTTACTCTTTACATTTTTGGGCTGAGAATACATGCAAATGCTTTATTAACTGTTTTACAATATTTATATGCGTGAGTTTCATTTGCTCCCTTTTTAAATGCTTTTACAATATATATTTTTGGGACTGAGAATACATGCGCTGCTTTATATCTGTTTTACGAAATAGACACAAGTACTTAAAACTACATTCTATGGTTGGATTATTAAACCGAATATGCCCCTTTTTAGTCTGGTAATCTAAGAATTAGGGAACAGACACCCTAATTGACGCGAATCCTAAAGATAGATCTATCGGGCCCAACAAGCCCCATCCAAAGTACCGGATGCTTTAGTACTTCGAAATTTATATCATGTCCGAAAGAGGATCCCGGAATGATGGGGATATTCTTATATACAAAATTGTGAATGTCGGTTACCAGGTGTTCAATCCATATGTTTATGAGAAATGGAAATATGAAATCTTGTGGTCTATTAAAATGATGGATTGTTTATGTTAAACTAATGAACTCACCAACCTTTTGGTTAACACTTTAAAGCATGTTTATTCTCAGGTACGAAAGAAATCTTCCGCTGTGCATATGTTCATTTTATAGATATTACTTGGAGTCATTCATGGCATATTTCAAAAGACGTTGCATTCGAGTCGTCGAGTTCATCAAGATTATTATCAAGTCAATTATAGTTGGATATATTATGAAATGGTATGCATGCCTGTTAACTTTCGATGTAATGAAAGATTGTCTTTTCAAAAACGAATGCAATGTTTGCAAAATGTATCTTATAGAGGTCAAGTACCTCTCGATGTAATCAACTGTTGTGAATCATTTATAATCGATATGGACTTCATCCGGATGGATTAGGACGGGTCTTCACATGGTGGTTGGTATGGTTTAACATAAGGTTTAGCTTTAACTGTGTTATTTTCATTAACCTTTTCAACTACTGGTTCTGTTTCCTTCTCTTGCTCAGGTTGTGGTGCCTGTGTAGTAGGAATAGAGTCATCAGAAATTACAGACATTTCAGGTGGTTTAAGTGTAATACTACTTCTCGTGGTAATGGATTTAGCTGTTTCATTTCGGGGGATAGCATTTGTATCACTAGGTAGACTCCCTGGTTTTCTTTCACCTATCAACCTTGCTAGGTTACTTACTTCTTGTTCCAGATTTTGAATAGAAGCTTGTTGATTTCTAAATGCTTGAGCATTTTGTTCATTAGTTTGTTTCTGAGATGTGAAAAACTGAGTTTGAGATTCAACTAGCTTCGACATCATGTCTTCTAAATTTGGCTTTTTATCATCGGTTTGTGGTGGTTTATTTTGAAAAATAGGACTTTGCTGATTGTAAGTATTATTAGATACTTGTTGATTGCTAGGACCTTGTTGGTTGTTGTATGGAACATTTCGGTTATAATTCTGATTGTAGTTTGGTCTTGGCGGTTGATAATTATTCTGATAATTATTTCCAGGCCTTTGGTTCATGTATGAAACATTCTCTCTTTGTTCCATTGTTTGTTCAATACTGAGACAATCTTTTGTCAAATGTGGTCCTCCACACTGCTCACAACTAATTTGTATTGCGTGAATATCTTTAGTCATCTTTTCCATTCGTCTCGCAAAAGCATCTAGCTTTGCGGAAATGGAATCAAAGTCGTGGCTAGAATCGGCTCTAGCCGCTTTAGATGATCTAACGATGTCTTTTTATTGATGCCACTCATGTGAGTGGGAAGCAGTGTTATCAATAATTTTGTAAGCTTCAGTTGCGGTTTTCTTCATAATGGAACCACCAGCTGCTATGTCGATGTCTTTTCGTGTAGTAATGTTGCATCCTTGGTAGAATATTTGTACTATTTGATAAGTGTCTAAACCATGCTGAGGACATCCTCTCAATAACTTTCCAAATCTTGTCCACGCCTCATATAAAGTTTCATTTGGCTTTTGTGTGAACGTAACAATTTTTCCTTGAAGTCTTACGGCTTTAGATGCCGGAAATAAGTGTTTAAGAAAATTTTCAACTAAAACATCCCATGTGTCAATCGCCCCTTTAGGTAACGATTCTAACCAATCTTTGGCTTCTCCCTTTAAAGTCCAGGGAAATAACATGAGATAGATCTGTTCATCCTCAACTTCTCTGATTTTGAATAGAGTGCAGATCCTATTAAAGGTACGAAGATGTTCGTTTGGATCTTCCTTTGGCGCACCACTAAATTGGCATTGATTAGTTACCATGTGTAGGATTTGTCCTTAGATTTCATAATTTGGCACATTAATGTCTGGTTGAGTAATGGCATGACCTTGGCCAGTGCGTTTAGCTCTCATTCGATCTTCCATACTTAGAGGTTCCGGATTTTCCATGATTGAATTTGTTGAATCTGAATCACTAGAGGATTCTGACTTAATGGTTTGTTCCTCGACAATCTCTGGATGAGTGATTTGTAGTTCAGGAGGAATGATTAGTGGTTCAGGATCTCTGAATTATCCCTGAATATCCTCCGGATTCTCAATTGTGAGGTCGGGTTCAAAAAATGGATTATCGAAAATTTGAATTGGAGTACTTGGTTGATTTGATGATTCTAAAGAAAAATCAATGGCGACAATATTGGCTAGATGTCTTGATCGAGTTACAGGTGGTGAACGTATGAAAGGTGGTGAACGTTTTGCTCGGTGCATTCACTGAATATCCTATTAGTTATAAAGATAAAAATTATATAAGCCATCAAATTAATAGACTTTTCTGATTTTGCCCACGTTTCGAATAGCCAATAGATGCAGAAGGTAGCCAGGACCCTTTAAATCGGAAGCCCACAACTCGCCACTAACAAATCCAACTATTACTACGAACCAGAAAATTTTGGATGTCTATCAATTTAACCGCTTAAAATAATTTTTTCGTCGAAATTTTAAAGAAAATAAAGAAAATTCTATGTCCTAAAAACTAGAGCGTCGAGAAATAAGAAAGAAAAAAAGTGCGTCAAAAAACGTCGAAAAATAAAAAGTCGAAAAAGAATAATAAGAAAGTAGAGCGTCGGAACTTAAAAGTCTAAAAACTAAATATTAAAAATTTGCGTCTAAAGGTATTAAAGCTTAAAAGGAATTCTATATCCAAAACGGCAATAGCTTAATTAAGCACTAAAATCTATTAAATATTAAAGCGATAAGTGACGTCGTAAAATTCTAAAGCGCCTAAATCTTAATCTAAAGAAAAATCACTTAAGAGATTTTACGGCAAAGCCTAAAAATTTAGAAGTATAAATTAACTACGGCAAAATACTAAGTTTAAAACTAATTACGAACGATAGATATACAAATTACAAATTACACTAATAAAATATTCAATTTATAAAAAGATACAAAAAATGATAAAATTACTTATTTTTATGAAAATATTATTTTTATATAATTATTTTATAAAAGTACTAATTTATAAATTATTAAAACTAATTAAAACTTAAAAATACAAAATTAAATAAACTAAAACTAATTATTAAATAACTAAACCCTAATTAGGTAATTAATTAATTAATAATAATAATAATAATAATAATAATAATAATAATAATAATAATAATAATAATAATAATAATAATAATAATAATAGTAACCCTAATTCTGTCGTACTAAGTTGTGGGCGTGTCAGAAGGTACCATGCGGTCGCATGGGTTTACCCTTGCCTGCTCATACGATCGCATGACAGTGCAGGCTCAGATCCTTTGCAGTTTCAATCGGTGCAGGTTCAGAGTTTTTAATTATTATTTTTTTTTACTTTTTACTTTATAATCTTTACTAAATTTATATAAGTAATATTTATTAAAATAAACTTAAAATTTTTAAGAACTAAAAAAAAATACTTTTATAAAATATATTTTCTTTTTAAACACTTAAATAGATATATTGTTATTATTATTATTATTATTTATATTTTTGTTTTTAATATTTAAAACGTATATAAATATATTTTTACAAAAATAACTTAAAAAAAATAAATTATTTTTTTATATAGCGTTTCGCTTCGGCGTTGTTGAAGTTCTCCGGCACCGGCGCCAAAAGTACTTGATGTTATGCGAGGTGTATACGAAATAGATTATATTTTTATTGCGAAATACTATTAAATACGATACAATTTTACACAAGTTATTTATTTATTTATAGAGTGGATATACCTAAACCTTGCTACAACACCATATGCAGTGTACCTAATCATAAAGTAGTGTAGTTTTTAGTAAGTCCGGTTCGTTCCGCAGGGAGCTAGCTGAGTTTAACGCTATATTTATTTTAAACTATATTTGTATATATATATATATATATATATATATATATATAAGTAATATTATTATTATTATAAAAGGGGGTTTTTACCGTTTAGTGACCGGTTTGTCGATTTTATGTATTAAGTCACAATTAAAACCTAATGTAAAATATTAAATATAAATATAACTTAATTTAAAGCGTAAAATAAATGACGATAAATAAAAGTGCGATAAATAAAATTGCAGTAATTAAAATGACGATAAATAAAATTGCGATAATTAAAAGTACGATGAGATATAAAATAAAGGAATTATGCTTATTTAAACTTCCGTAATCATGATGTTTGACGTGTTGATTTTAATTTATTTCCATGGGTTAATTGTCCTTTGTCCTGGATTATTCGATATGTTCATCTGGTTTTGTCCATAATAGTCCATCAGTCATAATTATAAAGTGCGAGAGTCTTTGTCAAATTAACCTTATACCCGAAGTCAAATATTCCAACTAATTGGGGATTCGAACTGTAAAAAGGTCTTAATACTTTGTTTAATGAATACACTAGGTTATCGACTGCGTGTAATCCAAGGTTTTAATACTTTGTTAATAATTACACCAATTACCCTTGAATATAATCCACCACTGTTTTAATGAGTCCAGTGACTATTAATCCATCCCCGTGTCCGGTCAAATGAACAATAATTCGTATTTATTAATATCCCACCTACCGTACCCGATTAAGCGTATGTGGTTATATATAGATACGTCAAATTGTAACCTTTATATTAAATTAACAAGGTATCGTTTAGTTAATATAAAGCCCATTAATAGCCCAAAGTCTAATTTTCACAAGTGTCGATCTTTTGTCCAAACCCCAGTTATGGTACAAAGCCCAATAATCCCGTCTTTAATATTTAACCCAACATTATGATTACTTCGATTTAAATAAGCATAATAATAACTTAGCTACGAGACATTAATTTAAAAAGGTTGAACATAACTTACAATGAGTATTAATCGCGTAGTGTTACACGGACAGAGTTTCGACTTACAAACTTAAAACATTCGCCACTATAACCTTATTATTATTAACTTAAAATTAAAATTAAAATTATAAATATAAATATATTGAGAGAGAGTAAGATATATGATATGGTGTGTGTAAATCAGCCAGAATTCGTTGCAATTTATAGACCTGGCCACAACTTTACTACCATGCGATCGCATGGTTTTTGTGCCTCCAGGCCATGCGATCGCATGGCCCCCTTTTACAGCTCAGGTACTTTTGTTTTCTTATTTGCCGACGGTTTTTAATATAAATATAATATATAAATAATTTATAGAATTATTTATATATTATATTATATTCGTGTGCATAGTTGACTTGTAATTTTAGCTCCGTTGCGTCGCGCGTTGATAGTTGGTTCATGTCCCGGTTCCGGATTTTCGAACGTCCTTGCGTACTATTTAATATCTTGTACTTTGCTTTTTACGGCTTGTACTTTTGTAATTTTGAGACGTTTCTCATCAATAAATTGAACCACTTGGATTGTACTTTGTACTTTTTATCTTTTTGGTCGTTTGCGTCTTCAAATCGTCGAATCTGTCTTTTGTCTTCACCTTTTATTATTTAAACGAATATCACTTGTAAATTGAACAATTGCAACTAAAAGCTTGTCTTTCTTGAAGGATAATGCTATGAAATATATGTTCATTTTTAGCATTATCAAAAATATATAATCGTGACGAGACACCCTGGAAATGAAAGAGAAAATGGTATCTCAGACCGGTTCGCCGGTAAGTGCTTCAGGTTCTTCGCCAACAGGTCAATGTGGTGGATGGAAGGGATCGCCTTCTTCTAGTCTCCAATGATTAAGTAGGCTACGAACCCATCCCCAATTCATCCAGAATAGATGATGGCTGATTGGTTGATCCATTTCGGTCACACTGCTTTCGGAGCTTGAGTGAATCTCCATATCGGAATCCGAGGGACTTGAACTAGTTGCGAATTCCATTTCGTATGATAGAACAAAGGATTTTTCAATATGAAATGATTTATGGCTATAGGATGGTATTCTAATTACATAGAATATCTTTATATATATAGAACAAAAGATTTCGTAGATTACGGAGGGATTTACGGAATATGCTAGGCAAAGGTTATAGTAACAGATACACTAAGATATGAATTAGCAGATACGCTAAGATATGAATTTTGTCTATACACTATTCATGCAATCAATGCAGTAAGATGTGTCTAGACTAAGAATGATAAGCAGGTAATTTCTGACAGAAAATGATAAGCAAAACTTTTGACATGCAGCTAAGGTCGAAGTCTAGACTCACTAATGCATCTTAACGACTATCAGTTAGATACACTAATGCAGACCTGGTTCGCTAAGACCACCGCTCTGATACCATATGTAAAGATCCGTCCTAATCCATAAGGACGAATACAATAACATATGATTACATTGCGAGGTATTTGACCTCTAAATGATACATTTTACAAACATTGCATTCGTTTTTAAAATACAAACTTTCATTACATCGAAAGTTATCAGGCATGCATACCATTTCATAATATATCAAACTATCAATGACTTAATAATAATCTTGTTGAACTCAACAACTCGAATGCAACGTCTTTAGAAATATGTCATGAATGACTCCAAGTAATATCTTTAAAATGAGCAAATGTACAGCGGAAGACTTCTTTAATACTTGAGAATAAACATGCTTAAAAGTGTCAACCAAAAGGTTGGTGAGTTCATTGGTTTATCATAAATAATCATTTCATAATTTTAATAGACCACAAGATTTCATTTTCAAATAATATGCCGGTCTGCTCATGGCTAAAAATCATTCATATGAAGAACACCTGATGGGAATACGGACAGTGTAAAATAATCTCACCGGCGGTAGCTAATGCAAAAATGCAAAACAATATCACCGACTGTAGCTAATGCAACCAAGATGCAAAACAATCTCACCAACGGTTGCTAATGCAACGTGCAATGCAAAACAATCTCACCGATGGTAGATAATGCAACCAAGATGCAAAACAATCTCACCAACGGTAGCTAATGCAACGTGCAATGCAAAACAATCTCACCGATGGTAGCTAATGCAATCTTTATAGAAATTGAACCATTTATCAAGATGCAAAATGTGACGACCCGGAAATTTCCGACCAAATTTAAACTTAGTCTTTATATGATCTCGACACGATAAGCAAAGTCTGTAATGATGAGTCTCAAAAATTTTGAACTGTTTTTATGAATTCAATTAACCTTTGACTATTCCCGACGATTTACGAACAATTGTTTGTAAATAAAAATTTATATATAAATGTAAGTATATGTATATTAACTTAAAATTATAAAATATAATTTAACCATTAGAAATAAATATGTAAAATAAGATACATGATATTACATTTCTATTAATAATTATTATTTTATGTTTACATAATATAAATTATAAACGATAACAAGTAATATTAAAAATTAATACAACAATAATATTACTCTCATTACTATAAGAAGTATTAATGGTAACATATATAGATATGAAGTGTGATAAAATTTAATTATTATAATAATATCATTATTATTAACAATATTATTGTTATAAAATTTATAGATATTATTATCATAATATAATTATTATTAATATTACATTATTATAAAGTGTTATTATTACTATTTATAATATTAAGAAGTATTATCATTATAGTTATATTTAATAATTAATGAGACTAAAAATAATACATATATGTAAAAGATATATATATATATATATATATATATATATATATATATATATATATATATATATATATATATAACAGATATATTTAAATACAGTAAATACATTTACAAATATACATATATAGAATTACAAGTTATAATATAATTGACATGTTATTATTACATTCATTATTATTAATATGTATATGAATATTAGCATCAAAATCAGTATTATTATAATTTGTTATTTGATATTATTATTAAGAATTATTATTATAGATTATCAATATTATTATTATTATTATAGTTATTATTATTAAAAAAAATTTATACAATCTATTATTATCAGTAATAATAAAAATTATTATAATTTTTAATGATTATTGTATCATTATTATTTATTATTATTAATATAACTATTATTAATTATTAATTATTATTATTATTATTATTATTATTATTTATATTTATTAAATATATGAATTAGAGAGAATTCGTACGATTTGTTACTAGTTGCCATCGAACTATACTCAATTTTGTTCTTGTCTTCAATCTCTTAGGAGTTGTTATCAAATTATCAATACAATCCAAAACCAGTACCAATCGTTCGTACAAATTGATTGGAAATTTCAATTTAATTTTATTTATTTATTTACCGAACGAATATTTCATGTCGAGTGATTGAACAATAAATCAATCACATTGGTCCGTGATTTTATTAAACCCACTCAGTCATTTCATTACCATTATCAACTAACAATTAAAACAGCTTCCAATTGTCAAAATTTAAAAAAAATAAAAAATGAAGAACATAGGATTACTCTGTTCGCGTTTTAATTTCATGAAAAGCTCAAATTTGTTTGATATTGTAAAATCTAACAATGTAGTGTTGTTAGAATTTTCCTACTCAAACTATTTGAGAGGTCTCAGCCTTCAATTTCAATTAACAACTTCAAATTTAGGAGTCTAAGAAATTTTTTTCAAAAAGTCAACTATTGTTCATCAATCGAATTCGAAGTCTCTGAGATGTTTCTTGTTAAATTAACGATTTGAAAAGTTTCTAAGTTTGATTTGTAAACTATTTTATGAAGAAAACGAAGCCTAAAACATCCTAGAATCTAGAATTAGATTTGAAGTTCATATCGTATTTTTCTCTCCAGTTTAAAATTTTTAGTTCATTCTTTGATTTTAATTAACCTAATCAATCACTATGTATTCTATTTCATTTATATATTCTCAAATAAAATGAGTTTAGCTGTTATGATTAAGATGAATACGTGATCAATTATTTTGTGGAGGAGAAGAGGAAAAAGGGAAAATAGAAATTATAGGTTTAACAAAATTAATCTTGGGAATTAATCAGATGTGAAACGGATGGAGGAATGGTTTGTTGGGTTGTCGGGCTTTCGAGAGGTCTCGGGTTCGAGCCCCGCTATGAGCATTTTTTTTAGAGGGCTTTAAAGGTAGTTTTCTTTTTCTTTATAATAATAATAATTATTATTATTATTATTATTATTATTATTATTATTATTATTAGAATAATACAATTTGTTACAATTAGTATTAGTATCATTTTAAAATTTATTAGTATTATTAATATTGACGTAAGTATTATTATTAATATTAGAATTTTCGTTAATATGAATCTCATAAACAAATAATATTATTATTGAAAATTAATATAATTATTACCAAAAGTATCAATACTTTAAATCTATATTTTTATAAGAACTATTATTAATACTATCATTAATATTATTAGTACTATAAAAATTATTATTAGTATCAGTATAATTATTCTAGTGATATTATAACTAGTATTTTGTAAACAAAAGAGTAATTACATAAAAGTATATTTAATATACATAACTTAACTATATTAATATTTTTATATACAAAATGAATATATTTAATTAAATAATGAAATATATATAAGTTATTAATATAAAAATTATATCACTAAAAAATAATATATATATATATATATATATATATATATATATATATATATATATATATATATATATATATATATATATATATATATATATATATATATATATATATATATATATATATTTATTCGATCACGATTTTATATATTAATGAATACACAAATGATATAGGTTCGTGAATCCGAGGCCAACCCTGCATTGTTCAGTTGTTCAATATCGTCATATGTATTTTTACTACAAAATACATTACTGTGAGTTTCATTTGCTCCCTTTTTAAATGCTTTTGCAATATTTTTTTTTGGGACTGAGAATACATGCGCTACTTTTATAAACGTTTTACGAAATAGACACAAATACTTAAAAACATTCTACGATTGAGTTACGAGTACACCGGATATCACCCTTTATAGTCTGGTAATCTAAGAATTAGGGAACCGAGCCCCTAATTGACGCGAATCCTAAAGATAGATCTATGGGCACTCACAAGCCCCAGTCAGAGAACTTGAACTGCTTTAGTACTTCGAAATAGGTATACAACCGCCAGCTTTAAAAATATGATCTGTTTGTGAGGTGTACACAACCATCATATTTAAAAGAGTAGTCTGTTTGTATGCTTTTGCATGACCGTGCGGAATGCCGGTATGCGTGGGATATTCTATATGCATCTTGTTAAGGTCGATTACCAGGTGTTTATATATCGTATGAATGATTTTACAGCAGTGAGCAGATCTGCACAGATGGTTTTCGAAATATGAGTATCTTGTGGTCTATTATATTATTGGAAATGATTGTTTATGATAAACTAATGAACTCACCAACCTTTTGGTTGACACTTTTAAGCATGTTTATTCTCAGGTATGAAAGAAATCTTCCGCTGTGCATTTGCTAATTTTAGAGATATTACTTGGAGTCATTCATGACATATTTCAAAAGACGTTGCATTCGAGTCGTTGAGTTCATCAAGATTATTATTAAATCAATTATAGTTGGATATATTATGAAATGGTATGCATGCCGTCAACTGTCGATGAAATGAAAGATTGCTATTTTAAAAACGAATGCAATGTTTGTAAAATGTATCATATAGAGGTCAAGTACCTCGTGATGTAATCAACTATTATGAATCGTTTAAAATCGGTATGAATGGGGCATTTCAGTTGGTATCAGAGCGGTGGTCTTAGCGAACCAGGTCTTGCATTAGTGTGTCTAACTGATAGTTGTTAGGATGCATTAGTGAGTCGGGATTTCGACCTTAGCTGAATGTCTAAAAGTTTTGCTTATCATTTCATGTCGGAAATTATCTGCTTATCATTCTTAGTCTAGACACATCTTACTGCATTGATTGCATGAATAGTGTATAGAAGAAATTCATACCTTAGCGTATCTGTTAATTCATATCTTGGCGTATCTGTTACTGTAAACTTTGCTTGACATATTCCGTAAATTCCTCCGTAATCTACGAAATCCTTTGTTCTATATATATATATATTCTATGTAGTTAGAATACCATTCGATAGCCGAAAATCATTTCATATCAAAAAATCCTTCATTCAATCGTACGAAATGTGATGACCCAGAAATTTCTTACCAAATTTAAACTTAATCTTTATATGGTTTCGACACGATAAGCAAAGTCTGTAATATTGAGTCTCAAAAATTTTGAACTATTTTCATTTATGCAATTACCCTCCGACTACCTCCGACGATTCACGAACAATTGTTGTAAATATATACATATATAAAAATAAGTTTATATAATAATTTGAAATAGTAAAATACAATTTAATCATCAGAGTTAAATGTAAAAATATATAATCAAGATAAAAGGTTGTTATACTTACTTTCATTATTTTTATGAATATTAATATTAATATGTATATTAATATCTGTAGTAGTAACATTATTGTATATAATATAGATAGGAAATTTGATACACATGATTTGTTATATTATTATTATTAATTGGTATTAATCTTAGTATTTTATTAAAATTATCATTTTTGTTATTATCAATATTATCATATTATTAACATTAACATTATTCTTAAAAATTATTATTATTATCAATAATATTATTATTATTATAATTAATATCATTGTTATCATTTCACTTGATATTAATATTAGAATTATTATTTTTAGTATTGTTAATAATATTAAAAGTATTATTATTAATATAATTATAATACTAAATACTAATTATTAATATAAATGATAAATATAAAATCAGAAAAAGGATTGAATTCTGTTACATGTATCCATCAATCTATATATAATTTTTGTTCATGTCTCTAATATTGTTACACATCTCTCTCAACTATATCCTTTTTCTTTCATTCTGTTTACCCGTGAATTCCCTTTTTTATCTCAATCATTCACAAATTGATTAATCTATATTGCATTACATAAAGGTTTACTTTGGGAGAATATCAAGCAACACACGTTTTCTTTGTAATATTTCTGTTTCTCTTCATAACTAAACTGACACTTTCTGCACCGTAGAACCACCCATCGTGAGTCACCAAACCACCATCGTTTCATCTGTTTTTATGTTCATCATTGAGCAACAATGAGACCACTTTGTATTATCTTTGATTCCCCTCATAAACCCACAAACAAACCAACATCCATATTACCACCATCTTGTTTTTCTTCAAACCCTGAGAACACAACCCCAAATCCACTTGAATATCACCCAAAAACCATAATCAAAACTGATAATATGTTGCTACTCATTGTTATTGCTGTTAACCTTGAATCAAACCAAAACGAATATAATCACCTCTTTCTATCTTGATTTTTTTTTTCTCGAACACCAACACAACAAAATCACGGCTGCTACTATAGCTTTTATTTTTGTTTCAGCCGAGACATAACATCACCACCTTGTTTACTTGTTTTCGTTGGTGTCGAAGTTTTTAACGGATGCAGGCCAAGATGCTAAAATGCTAACTCCGGGACCAATGATCTCAGGTTTAACGATTCTTGAACTTGAACCTTCACACACTGTAGTGACCCGAACTTTTCCATGTTTATATATATTTAATTGAGATTGATATTTACATGATTAAATGTTTCCAACATGTTAAGCAATCAAACTTGTTAAGACTTGATTAATTTAAATATGTTTCATATAGACAATTGACCACCCAAGTTGACCGGTGATTCACGAACGTTAAAACTTGTAAAAACTATATGATGACATATATATGGATATATATATAGTTAACATGATACTATGATAAGTAAACATATCATTAAGTATATTAACAATGAACTACATATGTAAAAACAAGACTACTAACTTAATGATTTTTAAACGAGACATATATGTAACGATCATCGTTGTAAAGACATTTAATGTATATATATCATATTAAGAGATATTCATACATGATAATATCATGATAATATAATAATTTAAAATCTCATTTGATATTATAAACATTGGGTTAACAACATTTAACAAGATCGTTAACCTAAAAGTTTCAAAACAACACTTACATGTAACGACTAACGATGACTTAACGACTCAGTTAAAATGTATATACATGTAGTGTTTTAATATGTATTTATACACTTTTGAAAGACTTCAATACACTTATTAAAATACTTCTACTTAACAAAAATTCTTAAAATTACATCCTCGTTCAGTTTCATCAACAATTCTACTCGTATGCACCCGTATTCGTACTCGTACAATACACAGCTTTTAGATGTATTTACTATTGGTATATACACTCCAATGATCAGCTCTTAGCAGCCCATGTGAGTCACCTAACACATGTGGGAACCATCATTTGGCAACTAGCATGAAATATCTCATAAAATTACAAAAATATGAGTAATCATTCATGACTTATTTACATGAAAACAAAATTACATATCCTTTATATCTAATCCATACACCAACGACCAAAAATACCTACACACACTTTCATTCTTCAATTTTATTCATCTAATTGATCTCTCTCAAGTTCTATCTCCAAGTTCTAAGTGTTCTTCATAAATTCTACAAGTTCTAGTTACATAAAATCAAGAATACTTTCAAGTTTGCTAGCTCACTTCCAATCTTGTAAGGTGATCATCCAACCTCAAGAAATATTTGTTTCTTACAGTAGGTTATCATTCTAATACAAGGTAATAATCATATTCAAACTTCGGTTCAATTTCTATAACTATAACAATCTTATTTCAAGTGATGATCTTACTTGAACTTGTTTTCATGTCATGATTCTGCTTCAAGAACTTCGAGCCATCCAAGGATCCGTTGAAGCTAGATCCATTTTTCTCTTTTTCAGTAGGTTTATCCAAGGAACTTAAGGTAGTAATGATGTTCATAACATCATTCGATTCATACATATAAAGCTATCTTATTCGAAGGTTTAAACTTGTAATCACTAGAACATAGTTTAGTTAATTCTAAACTTGTTCGCAAACAAAAGTTAATCCTTCTAACTTGACTTTTAAAATCAACTAAACATATGTTCTATATCTATATGATATGCTAACTTAATGATTTAAAACCTGGAAACACGAAAAACACCGTAAAACCGGATTTACGCCGTCGTAGTAACACCGCGGGCTGTTTTGGGTTAGTTAATTAAAAACTATGATAAACTTTGATTTAAAAGTTGTTATTCTGAGAAAATGATTTTTATTATGAACATGAAACTATATCCAAAAATTATGGTTAAACTCAAAGTGGAAGTATGTTTTCTAAAATGGTCATCTAGACGTCGTTCTTTCGACTGAAATGACTACCTTTACAAAAACGACTTGTAACTTATTTTTCCGACTATAAACCTATACTTTTTCTGTTTAGATTCATAAAATAGAGTTCAATATGAAACCATAGCAATTTGATTCACTCAAAACTGATTTTAAATGAAGAAGTTATGGGTAAAACAAGATTGGATAATTTTTCTCATTTTAGCTACGTGAAAATTGGTAACAAATCTATTCCAACCATAACTTAATCAACTTGTATTGTATATTATGTAATCTTGAGATACCATAGACACATATACAATGTTTCGACCTATCATGTCGACACATCTATATATATTTCGGAACAACCATAGACACTCTATATGTGAATGTTGGAGTTAGCTATACAGGGTTGAGGTTGATTCCAAAATATATATAGTTTGAGTTGTGATCAATATCGAGATACGTATACACTGGGTCGTGGATTGATTTAAGATAATATTTATCGATTTATTTCTGTACATCTAACTGTGGACAACTAGTTGTAGGTTACTAACGAGGACAACTGACTTAATAAACTTAAAACATCAAAATATATTAAAAGTGTTGTAAATATATTTTGAACATACTTTGATATATATGTATATATTGTTATAGGTTCGTGAATCAACCAGTGGCCAAGTCTTACTTCCCGACGAAGTAAAAATCTGTGAAAGTGAGTTATAGTCCCACTTTTAAAATCTAATATTTTTGGGATGAGAATACATGCAGGTTTTATAAATGATTTACAAAATAGACACAAGTACGTGAAACTACATTCTATGGTTGAATTATCGAAATCGAATATGCCCTTTTTTATTAAGTCTGGTAATCTAAGAATTAGGGAACAGACACCCTAATTGACGCGAATCCTAAAGATAGATCTATTGGGCCTAACAAACCCCATCCAAAGTACCGGATGCTTTAGTACTTCGAAATTTATATCATATCCGAAGGGTGTCCCGGAATGATGGGGATATTCTTATATATGCATCTTGTTAATGTCGGTTACCAGGTGTTCACCATATGAATGATTTTTATCTCTATGTATGGGATGTGTATTGAAATATGAAATCTTGTGGTCTATTGTTACGATTTGATATATATAGGTTAAACCTATAACTCACCAACATTTTTGTTGACGTTTAAAGCATGTTTATTCTCAGGTGAATACTAAGAGCTTTCGCTGTTGCATACTAAAATAAGGACAAGATTTGGAGTCCATGTTTGTATGATATTGTGTAAAAACTGCATTCAAGAAACTGATTTCGATGTAACATATTTGTATTGTAAACCATTATGTAATGGTCGTGTGTAAACAGGATATTTTAGATTATCATTATTTGATAATCTACGTAAAGCTTTTTAAACCTTTATTTATGAAATAAAGGTTATGGTTTGTTTTAAAAATGAATGCAGTCTTTGAAAAACGTCTCATATAGAGGTCAAAACCTCGCAACGAAATCAATTAATATGGAACGTTTTTAATCAATAAGAACGGGACATTTCACACACCACCATCTCTCTATCTCTCTCTCCTTATCTCTCTTTCTCTCCTTTACCATTTACGGTTTCAACAACAAACCATCGCTCTTGTTTTCTGTTTCTAATTCGATGAAGCTGTTGCTCACTCCCTTGTCTCCTGTTCTTGTTTCCTTCATTGATCACCACCCTAAAACCCAACACCACCACCATTTTCATCTCAAAACCAACGAGCCACTTTCACAATCAAATGACCACCATAGAACCACTACTATTACGAGTTATTGTAGCTATTTGTTCACATAAGTATATTGCTACAGGCTTTCCTGTTTCTGTTACTCGAATAAGCCATGGAACCACCACCTTCATCCACCTCACTCTTACCACCGTACCATCAAAACGTTACCACCTTCAAACAACTCATTTAAAATCGAACACTATACGCCATTTAACAGCAATTGCAGCTGTGTTTTTCTATTCCTCTTTATGATAAATGTCGATTTCAATGATGGTGACCGAATAAAGATGATATGGACACAACTGGGTATCACACAAATATAACAAGGTGGCAGTCTTTTTCTTTTACAGCTGGTATGTTCCGCTATGATGTTGTTAATGGATTGTGACGTGGGGAGGTTAACGAGAACATGATGATATTAGATGATAAATAGCAATATGGATAGTGATTGCACATTTCCTTTTTTTTCACTATGACAGACAAATTACAAATCGTGACCCGCACTTGAGTTAAATATGGTATATTATTAATTGCTTCTATAATCTTGTATGCCCCATGAAATTTGTCAATAACAAATGGAAGATAAATGATCGTGATAATACAGAAAAGGGAGGAGTAATTTTAAGAATAATCAATAAGTGAGTGGGGACGTGGGACTTTAGGATAGGGACGCATCTTGGATTTCAAATCCAACGAACAAATTTATTTTAAAACAATATGTGGGCTTTGTTTTTAAAGTATCCAACCGAGGATAAGTGGGCTGCCATGTTTTTAATTTCCATTTGGACCAAAATCTATTGTTGGGCCGAGACTAATTTGCCTGTTGGGCCGAATTCCTCTTTTTTTCTGTGGGCCGGTTCTGGATAATATTGGGCCGAGAGAGTTGTAATATGATGATTATGGTTTTAGTTAGGATGATGATAATGGTAACAAAGAGGTTGATGATATGGGTCGATGATTTTGAAAAGAAACTAGCGATGATAATGATTAGGATAATACGTATGATCTTGATAACGTGAAATTGTTTATGATGGAAATAATTTGATTATGATAATGATGGGAAGTGATGATGAATATCACGACGATGATTGTTAGGTTATCATGATCATAACGATGGGTACGGTTTTAAGTTTGATAATGATTATGATGATGATGTTAAAGATGATCATGATGAGGTGATACGTTTGATATTGCTAATGATTACGTTATGTTAATAAAGATGATAACGGGTTATGATGTATTTGATGATGCTCCGAATTTATATTGATTAGGAAGAGAAGAATTAGGGAAACAAAAACATATAAGCTAAATAGAATTGTATGGGGATCTAATCAGAAAAAGCGTGATCAGAGGAGTGGTTAAGGATGTTATCAGGTTAGCGGGACGTCGCAGGTTCAAACCCGGACTTGGGTATTTTTTTAAGGACTACTTCTTTGAGGTAGTATTACTAATACCTTTATTATTATTATTATTATTATTATTATTATTATTATTATTATTATTATTATTATTATTATTATTATTATTATTATTATTATTATTATTATTATTATTATTATTAGAATTATCATTATTATTATTATTATCATTATTATTTTATTATCCTTATTATTATTATTTCTAACATTTATATTATTATTATTTTTTATTTTTTACATTTATATTATTTTATCAAATAATTATTAGTTATATAAAAACATATTTCAATACATATAACATAACTATATTAAAATTGTTATAATAAATACTAATTATGTATCTAAAGTATATGGAATAAAAATAGTTAATTAAGTTATTACTGAGACATATAATTTATTAAAATAACAATTAATAATAATATATAAATTTGTTCGATTATTATTATGTGTTTTAATATATATAAAACTGATATAGGTTCGTGAATCCGAGGCCAATCCTGCATTGTTCAGTTATTCAATGCCGTCATATGTATTTTTACTATACAATACAGTATAGTGAGTTTCATTTGCTCCCTTTTTAAATGTTTTTGCAATATATATTTTTGGGACTGAGAATACATGCGCTTTTATAAATGTTTTACGAAATAGACACAAGTAATCGAAACTACATTCTATGGTTGAATTATTAAACAGAATATGCCCCTTTTTAGTCTGGTAATCTAAGAATTAGGGAACAGACACCCTAATTGACGCGAATCCTAAAGATAGATCTATTGGGCCCAACAAGCCCCATCCAAAGTACCGGATGCTTTAGTACTTCGAATTTATCATGTCCGAAGGGAGTCCCGGAATGATAGGGATATTCTATATGCATCTTGTTAAGGTCGGTTACCAGGTGTTCACCATATGAATGATTTTTGTCTCTATGCATGGGACGTATATTTATGAGAACTGAAAATGAAAATCTTGTGGTCTATTAAAATGATGAAAATGAATATTTATGATAAACTAATGAACTCACCAACCTTTTGGTTGACACTTGAAAGCATGTTTATTCTCAGGTATTAAAGAAATCTTCTGCTGTGCATTTACTCATTCTAGAGATATTACTTGGAGTCATTCATGACATATTTCAAAAGACGTTGCATTCGAGTCGTTGAGTTCATCAAGATTATTATTAAGTCAATTATAGTTGGATATATTATGAAATGATATGCATGCCGTTAACTTTCGATGTAAAGAAAGTTTGTCTTTTAAAAACGAATTCAATGTTTGTAAAATGTATCATATAGAGGTCAAGTACCTCGCAATGTAACCAAATGTATTGTATTCGTCCAGATGGTTTAGGACGGGGCATTAGAGTTGGTATCAGATCGGTGGTCTTAGGGAACCAGGTCTGCATTAGTGTGTCGTTAAAAGTTTTGCTTATCATTTCGTGTCAAAAATCATCCGCTTATCATCCTTAGGAAATTTCTTAATAGTCATTCTTAGTCTAGACACATGTTACTGCATTAATTGCATGAATAGTGTATAGACAAGATTCGTATCTTAGCGTATCTGCTAATTCATATCTTAGCGTATCTGTTACTATAAACTTTGCCTGACATATTCCGTAAATCCCTCCGTAATCTACGAAATCTTTTGCTCTATATATGTAGATATTCTATGTAATTAGAATAACATCCGATAGTCGAAAATCATTTCATACCGAAACACCCTTTACTCAATAGTACGAAATGGAACTCGTCACTAGTTCAAGTTCTTCGGAACCCGACAGCTATTCCGACATGGATGTTCACCTAAGCTTTGAAAGCAGCATCACCAGAATGAATCAACCAATCAACCATCCCCAATTCATCTGATGGGTTCGTAGTCGACTTAATCAATGGAGACGCGAAGAAGGCGATCCCTTCCACCAACCGAATTCAACTCTTGGTGAAGAACCTGAAGCACTTACCGGCGAACCTATCCGAAACACCATATTCACCCACATTGCCAGGATATCTCACAACGATCATGTTCTATCCACAATTCTAAACCTTATTCATCCGTTCGTTCCGACCGACAATCATTCTGAGATAATGGAAGAAGTCAACGAGCTTCGCACTCGAATAATCAATTTGGAGAATATAGTTTAAAACGTACCAGCTTCAGCAACATCACCAGCACCAACAGTACCACCAACATCAATACCAGTACCACCAACAACCCAAGTTTCAACATCACATGCCTCAACATCTCATTATGTACCTCGAGCATAACCATCGTTCTACATGACGTTCTACATCATTCATCTTCGTTCGACATGCGATTATGTAATCTCTAATGTTTTAGAGATTATATATTCTAGTTCTAACGATAAATCAAATGAGATTAATATCATATTGACTCATTAAATCCATGATTATATCTGAAGAAAATATATATGTATATATGTTTTCATAAAGATTGTAATTAAAAATTCTTTGTACAAACTGTTAATGGTGAAAATATTTTAACGGGTAGGTAATACCCGAGGAATATTTAGATTTCACATTAATAAGATACGCTGTACATTCTTTGAATCTGATTCAACAGTCATTTACTATCCTACTTACATCCACAGATGTACGAATCCGTTCACCACAGAATAACCATTTTCATTCAATTTCATATTTGGATTTTGACTTATCATAATCCAACAAGTGGCATAATGAAGAAAATATTTGATAAAATAAAATTTGTTAGAAACAGACAAATTAACTATGAGGAATTTTGTTAAGAATCCACGCTAACAAAATCATAGGTAACTGTTCCTAGCTAACTGCTAATTCCTTATTACATTTTAATTATCGCAATTTTATTTATCGCAATTTATTTATCGCAATTTTAATTCTCGCAATTTTATTTATCGTCATTTAATTTCTGTTATTTACATTACGCACTTTAAATATTGTCGTATAAATCGGGACACATATACAATGTTTTGACATATCATATTGATGTCATCTATATATATTATTTGGAATAACCATAGACACTCTATATGATGTAATACTCGAGTTTGCTATTCAGGGTTGAGGTTGATTCTTAAATAATATATATACTTTGAGTTGTGATCGAGTCTGAGACTTGTATACAATGGGTCACGACACGTATTAATTAATTCGAATATAATATATTAAACTATATATGAATTATTGAACTGCTAACTGTGGACTATCAACTGTGGACTACTAACATTGGACAATTAAAATGAATTAAAATATTGACTAAAACATATGAAACTAAACATTTCTTCAAGTTGCCACTTGATTTCATCTTAAACCTCATTTGTATTTTGACGATTACAATCTATGTCTAAACCTTTCATAATTCTTGAAAACACCTCAATCGAGAGGATGAACCAACCGCACTTCATCTACGGAAGGAAAGATTTATGCACGTAGTTATGCACCTGAAAAACTCTCGGACACTGAGTAAACGTTTAACACGTAGCTGTGCTAATTCCTTTAGTGTTATTATTACCGAAAATAATTTGGTAATCCCTTTCAAAGTAGTAAATTTTGTCACAGCTCCAGCAAGTCAACTTCGACTTTTCATCCGAAACAACCTTATTATAACCTTGACATATATGCGTGCTCTTTTATCATTACCGGGGAACCTTTTATATCTCGCCATATTAGCAGAAAACTTACCAACAACTTCATGGATTTTTGACTTTCCGAAACCTTATCATCCATATCTTGTAACAAGAATTGCCATATCAATTACTGGTAATCAGCAATCAGTATTTTAAATCTCGCATCGTTTCTACATCAACAGTTATATGTATACATATAACATTTATCTCTTAGAATTATGATCTTCCATTCAAAAATTCTGAAAAGCACCCAGCCTACGAATCAATACTCGGAATGTTGAAAATGTTGATGAAGCAGCAAAAACTGTAAACGACCTTAACAGTCAAAAGTTTGATGATAAAGAATGAAGTGTTAAAAAAGCTCAAAGATTTGGATACTGAAAAATGAATTGAGCAAACCATGAAGGAGACTCTGAACAAATCACCAGGACTAAACTTGTACATAAAGAATCCTGATGATCTGTATCTAATGAAATCTTTAGCGAACACCTTGCTTCTGAATCTAAACCCTTACGGATAAATCTTCTTCATCATCCTTCGATATTAGAAATTCCAAGATATCATCGTATCTTTCATTATAAATATCTTCGATATTTCTGAAGATATTTTCATAAACCTTCTTATCTGAAATCATTTATATCTTCGCGATATTAGTGTTACATCAAAAAGGAAACTGATTTAGTTTCTAATTTCTGATAAATTTGAACTTAAAATATAAATGTTATTGAAGTAGTGTTGGAAATTGATGCATGAGTTAGTATAATATAATGACACTTGATCAACGTGATTATATTACAGTAAGTCATGCTGAGTTTCTAATGGGACGTGATGATTCACAGATTATAACGTCATCATGTACCATGTTACACGACTCTTACATTCTACTAAATCTCTAAACAAAATCAAGAATATATTTTCTTGATAATTCCATCTTTTCCAGTGACTTTTGATAATTTGGCAAATGTTTTGGAAATATGAATTGAAGTATAAAAGTTGAGAGTTGTGGGACATAATGGAACAAGGGAGGTTCATTTATAGTGGGAGTATCAGACGTGGAAATCAAAACAGATTATCGCATTTAATTAAAAAGATCTTAA
This sequence comes from Rutidosis leptorrhynchoides, assembly GCF_046630445.1. Classification (NCBI taxonomy): domain Eukaryota; kingdom Viridiplantae; phylum Streptophyta; class Magnoliopsida; order Asterales; family Asteraceae; genus Rutidosis; species Rutidosis leptorrhynchoides. The sequence continues at coordinate 678,303,099 of NC_092335.1, forward strand.
TTTCCTTAAATCATGAAGAATCAGATCTTATAGATTTTCAAGATTTTCTCTTAAATTCCTTGAATTTCGGAATTCAACCATGACTAGTCAAAAGTATGATGAAACTTTTCTTTCTCATTTCACTAATTAGTGATAGCTTCATTCGTACGCTTCAAGAAATCGAAATGTTTTATCCAAATTATTTAATGGTGATAAAACTCTACGCTGCAACTATTATTCGTCATGAAAATATTCTAGTTGTCGATCATGATGACCTCACTCAAATTTCGGGACGAAATTTCTTTAACGGGTAGGTACTGTGACGACCCGGAAATTTCTGACCAAATTTAAACTTAATCTTTATATGGTTTCGACACGATAAGCAAAGTCTGTAATGTTGAGTCTCAAAAATTTTGAACTATTTTCATTTATGCAATTACCCTTCGACTACCTCCGACGATTCACGAACAATTGTTGTAAATATATACATATATAAAAATAAGTTTATATAATAATTTGAAATAGTAAAATACAATTTAATCATCAAAGTTAAATGTAAAAATATATAATCAAGATAAAAGGTTGTTATACTTACTTTCATTATTTTTATGAATATTAATATTAATATGAATATTAATATCAGTAGTAGTAACATTATTGTATATAATATAGATAGGAAATTTGATATACATGATTTGTTATATTATTATTATTAATTGGTATTAATCTTAGTATTTTATTAAAATTATCATTTTTGTTATTATCAATATTATCATATTATTAACATTAACATTATTCTTAAAAATTATTATTATTATCAATAATATTATTATTATTATAATTAATATCATTGTTATCGTTTCACTTGATATTAATATTAGAATTATTATTTTTAGTATTGTTAATAATATTAAAAGTATTATTATTAATATAATTATATATACTAAATACTAGTTATTAATATAAATGATAAATATAAAATTAGAAAAAGGATTGAATTCAGTTACAGGTATCCATCAATCTGTATATATTTTTTGTTCATGTCTCTAATATTGTTACACGTCTCTCTCAACTATATCCCTTTTCTTTCATTCTGTTTACCCGTGAATTCCCTTTTTTATCTCAATCATTCACAAATTGATTAATCTATATTGCATTACATAAAGGTTTGCTTTGGGAGAATATCAAGCAACACACGTTTTCTTTGTAATATTTCTGTTTCTCTTCATAACTAAACTGACACTTTCTACACCGTAGAACCACCCATCGTGAGTCACTAAACCACCATCGTTTCATCTGTTTTTATGTTCATCATCGAGCAACAATGAGACCACTTTGTATTATCTTTGATTCCCCTCATAAACCCACAAACAAACCAACATCCATATTACCACCATCTTGTTTTTCTTCAAACCACTGAGAACACAACCCCAAATCCACTTGAATATCACCCAAAAACCATAACCAAAACTGATAATATGTTGCTACTCATTGTTATTGCTGTTAACCTTGAATCAAACCAAAACGAATATAATCACCTCTTTATATCTTGAATTTTTTTTTCTCGAACACCAACACAACAAAATCACGGCTGCTACTATAGCTTTTCTTTTTGTTTCAGCCGAGACATAACATCACCACCTTGGTTACTTGTTTTCGTTGGTGTCAAAGTTTTTAATGGATACAGGCCAAGATGCTAAAATGCTAACTCCGGGACCAATGATCTCAGGTTTAACAATTCTTAAACTTGAACCTTCACACACCACCATCTCTCTATCTCTCTCTCCTTATCTCTCTTTCTCTCCTTTACCATTTACGGTTTAAACAACAAACCATCGCTCTTGTTTTCTGTTTCTAATTCGATGAAGCTGTTGCTCACTCCATTGTCTCCTGTTCTTGTTTCCTTCATTGATCACCACCCTAAAACCCAACACCACCACCATTTTCATCTCAAAACTAATGAGCCACTTTCACAATCAAATGACCACCATGGAGACACTACTATTACGATTATTGCAGCCATTTGTTCACATAAGTATATTGCTATAGGCTTTCCTGTTTCTGTTACTCGAACAAGCCATTGAACCACCACCTTCATCCACCTCACTCTCATCACCGTACCATTAAAACGTTACCACCTTCAAACAACTCATTTAAAATCGAACACCATACGCCATTTAACAGCAATTGCAGCTGTGTTTTTCTATTCCCCTTTCTGATAAATGTCGATTTCAATGATGGTGACTAAATAAAGATGATATGGACACAAGTGGGTATCACACAAATATAACAAGGTGGCATTCTTTTTCTTTTACAGCTGGTATGTTCCGCTATGATGTTGTTAATGGATTGTGACGTGGGGAGGTTAACGAGAACATGATGATATTAGATGATAAATAGCAATATGGATAGTGATTGCACATTTCCTTTTTCTTTTTCACTATGACAGACAAATTACAAACAGTGACCCCTACTTGAGTTAAATATGGTATATTATTAATTGCTTCTATAATCTTGTATGCCCCACAAAATTTGTCAACAACAAATGGAAGATAAATGATCGTGATAATACAGAAAAGTGAGGAGTAATTTTAAGAATGATCAATAAGTGAGTGGGGACGTGGGACTTTAGGATAGGGACGCATCTTGGATTTCAAATCTAACGAACAAATTTATTTTAAAACAATATTGTTGGTCCCTTGATAACAACAGGAGTATTGTAGGGGGGGTGAATACAATTTCTTTTAAAATAACTTAACAGTTAAACACGATTAGTATTCAAGAATGCAAATAAATAGAGTCACAGGTAATTTTCAACAGTTATTCTTTATTGATTGAATCACAAAGAATCACAACTATCCTTGGCTGAATGATAATTGGTTGATACAGATTACCTAGATTATAGCTAAGAGGTAAACTAACAGCTATTACACATTTTGACGCTATAAAAATAAACCCACACCACTAGTTGTTACAATAGTGGATACCACAATTTATAGTTGTCCTATTAACCGTGTAATGGTTCTATTGTCCACTGGTACATAGGATGTCTGTACTTGTAGGGGCAACTACATCAGAGAGCATGCTCTCCTCTTTCCTCTTTGGTAGCTATTTGCAGGAACACCCCAATTTGGTTTGGCACCACTATTTGATTATACAAATAGAATGTTGTGTTCCCTAGGTGTTGATAAAGTATAACCCATGTCTGCACATACGTTAAACTTCTGCATTCCCACGTGGTCTTGTAAGGTCACTTGTCAGTCGCCGACGCGTGTCCTTTTCTGTTCAACTTTGTCTTTGACTTCTGTTGAATAGTACCATTGATGTAAACCACTCGGGAAACTACTATGCTTATAATGGAGCATAGCTGTCTTATGTAGTAAGCTGCATTCCAGCTGTGCTGGTTCTTCATAGCTGAGCCACTTCATATTCTTGATTTGCTGAGTACACATCCTGTGCTGATTGAAGAACACTGTCTACCTTGTGCTGGTAGACTGAGCAGCAAACTAAACACTCAACACAGCAATATCTGCTGTCTATACATAAACAAACTTGTGCTGACTGCACATAACATTTTAGTGCAAATAAATTACAGTTTTGTCATAATTAAATCCTTAATTATTTTGGGGACTCAATAATCTCCCCCTATTTGATGATGACAAAACCTATGACATATTGAGAAAACACTTAAGCCAGCACCGAGGGACCAAATGAAAAATAGGTAGTAAATTTGTCCCTTTTTAAGTTTGTTTTTGGGATCTTTTGTTGAGTTATCCATATCTTATAATTTGATATGATTTTGAAGTTAAACTCATTTCACTTTCATTACAACAGAGAATGTACAGTAATTACAGCAACATCAAAATGAAAAGTGAATTAAACAAAAGATACAATTTGAGCACATAGCAGACTATCTATCTTTATCTTTATCTCGTTCTTCTTCAGATAGCTCCTCTTGTTTGATTCTCCAGGCTTCAGGGAACAGATAAGGTACATCAGCAGGGTCAAATACAGGGATATGAGGAGGTAGAATGATGGGGCCTCTTCCGATTGGTCCTTCACCAGTAGATTGCTTTCCTTTAGGCTTTTGAGAAAGAACTTCTTCTACATTCACTACTGGCGCATTCCCAAACATTGTTGCTTTCTTGAAGAGCTGTTGGAGTTCAGATTTAAGTGTATTTTTTGATAGCACTTTCACCCTTACCAATGAAATACTCCAAGATCTCCATCCATTCACTAAATTCTAGGGATCTTAACTCATCATAGTTTATTCTTTCTTGAACCTTATTCTCCCTTATGACATTGAAAGCTCTTTTTGACCCTCTGTTCACTTTGATGATCCTGCTGGGATTGGATCTTCTATTCATCACATCACCATACCTACTCCTATAATAATGATCAGGAAATTCAATGGAACGGATAGGTTCTATAGGAGCAGTAGCAGGTGCTTTCTCAGCAGCTTCCATATTATCAAGTGTCTTATCCTGTTCTTTGACAATGGCTTTGGCTAATTTTAGGGACTCATCCTCTTGCTTTCTATCAGCAGCCAATTTGTCTTCTATATCTTGAAGTCTTTCCCTCTCAGCGAGTTCAGCATCAGCAGCCTCCCTTCTTTGAATTTCAGCTTGTAGGCCCAACAAATAATCGTCAACAGTGATTTTTAGGGATTTTGCCGTTTCAATCATCTTTCTACCATCTTCAGTTCTAAGGGCAGCACGATACTCCCTTAGATCCATACCCAGCTGGCTAGCCTCTTGAAATTGAGCTTTCTCCTCATCAGTAGAGAGCCTTTGACCACTGTTGTTTAAGTATACACCAATTTCAATGCCATAAATCAAAGCAGTGATGTAGAGTGGCTGATCAAGGGGATGATGAAGCAATCTAACTTGACGTATCCTTTCATTAATAGCAGCTTGTCTTTGCTCAAGCAATTCTTGTACAGTGATCTCCAGCCTGTAAGCATCTCTTTCATTTGGATTCATTTTAAATAAGTCTGGCTCACCACGGGTAACTGAATCATCTTCCCAAGTTATGTGTTTACCATGATGTTTTGGAGAAGATGGAGGATACATGATTGATTCACCTATGCCAGATGAACTCACTGGAAACTGATTAACACGATTATCCTATGTTCTGTTAAAATAAGTGAGGGTCTGGGGAGAGATAGGTGATTGAACAAATAAGTGATCTCCACTACCCCAGACTGTAAAGTCAGCAGGATTAACCGTATCATCATCTTGATTAGCACCCAGCTCAACCACCTTAGCTGGGTCTTCAACACTTGTAACACCCAGCAGCACGCTTCTGGCTGGGTCTTCATTCACAGCACTCCTTGTCGTGTCTTCAGTACCAGCTGACTTATTAGTATCAGCTGGTACAACCACCTCAGTATCTTCATCAGCTGCCTCAAATAAGGGTCCTTTCCTTAGGGGCTGATTGTCCCTAGGAGCAGATTTTACCTTTTGTTTATCAATGGGCATGGGTTCAGCTGATGATTCTTGTGTTGATATTGGCTCAAATGGAGGCAGGTAGGGAACGATAGCAAGATGCTCCCCCTGAATATCATCATCACCAAGATTGATTAGTTCTGCTGGTTGTTGTTGTGTAGCTAGCTGTGCAGAAGATGTAGGTCAAGAAGATGAGCTGGTTTTTAACATAGAATCTAACCACTTCATAAAAATGTCAGTTCTAACTCCTCCCCCTGACTCAGTAGATGCAAGATAATCTTTCATTTCTTCTGGAATCATCAGTTTGAGCCTGTCTGCTCGCTCAGCATACAGCTTTGCCCTCTTTTTGTCGTATTTGACCATGAATTTAGCATTTCTTTTTCGTGCATCCTTTTTGAATTTGTCAATACCAATCAGGTCATCATCAATGTCCCTCTTTTTTGGGGTTATCCATCTCCTATGCTCAATTCTGTGGCGTTTAAGAGCAACATAGGCATCCTATTTGACATTGAAGGCATCATTTAAATCTTGCTGTCTCTTCTGATGTCTCTCCAGTTTTCTTTTCATTCTTCTTTCAATAGTTTGAGAGATAACAAAAGCTTCAACAATAGCCAATGCAGAAACATCACTGGTTTACTGCCAGAACCAATATCATCTACTGATGTGGCAGACACACTGGGTTGAGATTCACCAGCTGCCTGTACACCAGCTTTAGTATGAGCATTGCTGGGCTTAGTGCCAGATGCTTGACAAGTAGTACCATCACCATCACCATCCCTCCTTGGTTGTTTTGGAGCCTTTTCATGCTCATGCTTCCCCTCTGATTGTTTTCTCTTTTTGAGTTTCTTTTTAGATTTCTTCTCCCCCTTTTTGTCATCAGCAGTGGCAGAAGGGTGAACAGGGGAGACCTGTGCATCAAGGTCACTATCTGAATCTGGAACAGAGAATGCAAAATTGTTCCAGTCTGCAACTTCAGGAGTAAGATGGGGACCAGGATCCACGCCAAATTGTCGAAGAAGGAGATTGGAAGCCCTAACTTCATTCCTTGCAATACCCATAGCCATCTGTTCAACAATGGCCCTAACATCACCCTGTAGGGCAGCCAGTTGTTGCATAATTTCTACCATTTGAACATAGGCAGAAGCAGGAATCATGTTAGACATTTGCTGTTCCTGTGAATCCAATCTCTCATGTAGCACCGTATTTTCTTCATTAAGAAAAAGAATTCTGCGATTAGCAGCATCCAAATCAGCTTGAAGATGGGAAAATATCCCCAGTATACTCATTGTGAGAGATGATTCATTTCTTTAAATCCTCCTCCTCTTCATGTTTTCTGACAATGGCATCCACTGCAAGATCTGCAAAGGCACATACTTGTCTGAGCTGGGCTTCAATATTGGAAGTGGTAACTTGCCCAGCGTTGCGTATGGCTTCAGTCACGCTATCAACAATAGCAGTGCGAATGGTGTTTTGTAGATCAGGTGTAACTTCGGTGAGTGTCTTATAGACATCCAAGGTGGAGATGTCAGCCACCTCATCAGCATTAAATTTAACATAGCTGGTTGAGGGGTGGTCAGTAGTAGCTAACACAGAACTACCTCCGTGGGGTGGTGGAGGTGGAAGGTCAGAATCTGACTCGGCACCATGATCACCATCATTTTTACCTTCACCCGAAGGTTTAGAACCACTGGTATTCTTGTCAACATCATTATCAACATCATCAGTGAGATCCACTGGTTTATCTTTGGAGCCAGTCACATTATCATGAATGACTGGCTTTTCCTTACCAGTACCTTGATCAGCATCACCATCAGATGAAGAAGATGATGAGGAAGAAGCTGATGAATCAGAAGGTACTGGCGAATTAGGAAGTTGTTGCAAGATAAACTTACCAGTAGTGGGATCTTTGATGAACTTGAGAGGCCTCCATGTACCAGGCCATGGAGAAGCAGCTGGAGCCATACCAAAATACTGATAATATGGCTGCTCGTTTATCTGTTCTAAAGTAGCCAGCCTCTCATATACCTCTTCTCTTGCTGGTCGATCAAGCTGAGATAACAGTTCAGTCAGCTCTTCGCGAGGCAATTTGCTGGCTGAGACTATGGCAGTTTAAGGATCAATAGTTAGCTGATCCACCAGCAGAGTAACTATGGGAGTGATAGACGCTCCCCGATAGATGAAGTTAGGTACAACTTCATCAGGATCTGGCACCTGGCATACATATGGTTTCTTATCAGCAGAAACAGTAGCCTGAGAAGAGTCAGTAGTGGCAGTAGCAGAGGTACCAGCATCCATAATGGGTTTCGCAGAGCCAGTAGCAGCAGTAGGTGACTGTGCAGTAGGTGAAGAAGCAGCATCTGCAGCACCTTTAAAGAAAATATCCGGTGTGGAATCAGACACCTGTAGATTACTAGAGGAATCCACAGTAATAAATTGTCTCGATTGAAGATCAGAAACGTCCGAAATAACATTAGTAGCAGCAGTATCCACCTTTGGCTCTTTGGAAACATAGCCAACATCCTGAAGAAATGAAGACCAGGAATCATCATCAGCATGCAAGCCACCACTAGTAACCACTGCAGTAGTAGCAGCAGTTGTAGTAATAGTGGTAGTGGCAGCATCATCAAAAACAAGAACCTCCTGAACAATATTACCCTGTGCACCAGAGTCGGATGGAAAAGTAGCACTTGGACCAGCATCCATGATAACATACTGTACATTAGAATCAGATGGAAAAGTAGCACAAGTACTAGCATCCACAATAACATTTTGTGCATCAGCAGAATCAATAGCAGAATCAGCAGCTTTATCAGCAGCCTTGGGTTCAGTGACAGGTTCATCAAGTAGAACATCCTTGATAATATTGTCAATTACCTATTTAGGAACAGGAGGATCCACTATGATTTCATCTTCCACTTCAGGTCCAGTAGTGGAAGCAGCAATACTGGGGGCAGTATCACCAGCAGCTATAGAAGCAACAGTACCAGTATCAGCACCACCAGTAGAAGAAACAGTAGCACAAACACCAGTAGCAGAGGCAGCAATCTCATCAGCAGGAATAATAATATCTTTAACTTGCACCCTCACTGCCTGTTCATCTACCCTGCTAAGAACTGAAACAATAGAACATTTTATGTTAACAACTGTAGAACCAAATAAATTTGACTCAACAATTTCATCTGTTATTGGTCTCTGGGGACAGACTGGTGATTTGGTCAGCCCTTCGAATGAGACAGAATAAGGTGTCTGTAAGTACAGTTGTGACTCTGCTGACTCATTGGCGACACATGTTGACCCAGATAGTGTAAGAGTTCTGGCTGGTAATGATGTAGGAGTGAGACTCTTATCATGATCCGAGTAACATAATGGCTGTACAGTATCCTGACCTAGTTCAACACGATGAGGACCCAGCTCAAGTTTGCTTTGGGGGTCAGGTATATGCTCTGCTGGTTGTACTGTCAGCAGAGGATATAACATTAAGTTCAATTTAGAAAAATGTAGAAGTGTCTGGCTAGAAGAGTATGGGTTGCTACTCTTCTTAACACTAGTTTTGAAACCAGTCAGCTTGGGAGCCAAGGTTATACCTTTAACCCCACTTGCATTTTTCAAGTCAGCAGTTAAAAGATTTTTAATTATGTTAGAATTTTCTGCTGTTTGGTCTAGAAACGCACCAGGTTCCATAGCCACATCCTTTGCAGGAGCAGCAGTTGAGACTGGTGCAATCTCCCCTGTGGTGTGCTTGGAGCCAGCTTTTGCACGTTTGGATTTGCCTGTTACCAAGAAATAGTTAAGAAAAGGATTCCAATACTAGAATTGGGTAGTCAGTATGACTAGGGCTGTTCTTTATGATCAGAGAGCACTAGATTCTAATACAACTACTGCTTTACCAGTATGTGAGAAGGTGGCTGTACTAGTTGAGGTAGCTGGCTTCTTCCTTTTTACAGCTGGCTTTCACTGAGGTCCCTCCCCCTCAGCTGGTGCAGCACCAGAGGCAGTCGATTGGTTCACTCCACCTCGAGCAGCAAGATACTCAAGCATGCCTGGTGTCAAGCCATTATATGGAGTAGCAGGAGCATCTTTTGGCCTTCCCCCTTGTTTTGAAGGCAGGTCGAATGATTCATCAGCAATATGTTGGTAAGCTTCACCCAGCTCATTTTCAAAAACAAGGCTCAAAAACCTTGGAAAGGGGATTAAATGTGTTCGTTTGGGTGCAAGCACCATTTCCCTTAGCCTTAAGTAAATTTCACCGGCATAATCAATATTTCGATTGAACAGCATCCCGTGACCAATATTCAACTCAAAATCTGAGCATTGACCAAAGCTCCCGGACTTCTGACTGATGCAATGATTCAGCAAGCCAAAGTAGTAATTCCATAGAGGTGGCATCTACTTCCTTAAGGGCGTATGAGCCACTGGTCCATCAAACCCTATAATTTCCAGTACTTCTCTTCTAAACTCATCAATGGTTGGTGAATTAACAAATGGACCAATAGGTAATTGGAGAGCACGTCGGATGGCATCAACAGTGATGGAGCAGGGTAGGGTTTCAGTCACCATGCCACGAATACATGGAACGTTCTGTTGAGTGGTGGCCGTGATAGCAGTATACCAGAATCTGGCCAAACAGGCCGAATAAAGACGAGAAGGTATGCCGGTAATAGCCCGAGCCAGTGGTGATTGTCTTATGTAATTGATAAGCATATCATAGCCCATGTTGGCTTTGGATTTGGGAATTGAAAGGGCATGAGCAGCATTGCCTCGCGATATGCGAATGGTAGAGTGTTCTGGTGCATTTGTAGCCCTAACAAGGCTTGGGTGCAGGTTGAACAGAGGGCCCTGCACCACTTGTTCTTCTATGACCGGTGGTGGTTGCTGTTCCGGTTGTTATGGTTCTACCGGTTGTTGTTGCTGTAGTTGTTATTCCTCTGGCTGGTTTGCAGCAGATGGTGATTGATGTTGCTGTTGTTCTGCCATTGATGATTTCGTAGAAGATGGATGTATGAATTGATTTGAAGATTTGGGGATTTTAGAGAGAAGAGTGTGAATTTGAAAACTGAATAACCAAAGGTTATCATGGAAGATAAAACACTCTTTTAACCGTTGTGATTGGATGAAAAAGGCAGGAGAGAGAAAATGGCAACTGCCATTAGTAGGCGCGTGGGCAGATGTGACAGACTGGCACACTTTCGAGGGGACACAGACTGTTGATTTGACGTATATACGGCTTGAACACTCTTACCTCCCATTCAGCATTAAATGCAGTAGGTTTTAATTCAAAAAAATGATTTAAAAACCACAAAATAAGTTTTGTATTAAATACAAAATACTTTATTACATTTAATATGTCAATTTAAATCATTGGGAGTAAATGAGTTTCAGATTTAATGAATCATTTAATTTTGTGAGCTATTTATTATTTCAATTAAAAACATTTTGAGTAACCAAAATATAAAAGACCTTGTTGTACTGAGTGTTTTACATGTAGGCAGTAAGTTAACAAAAATGACTTACTGGTTTTCCCTACATGTTGTAGAGCCAGCACACCAATAAAAATTGTCTTTTATTTAAATTTCAAGCATACCCAGCTCAGAGATGAGATAGTTAAAACGTTTCTCATCTAAGGACTTTGTGAATAGATCTGCTAACTGCTGGTCTGTTGAAATAAAATGTAGCTCCACATCTCCTTTTTGAACATGATCCCTTATGAAATGATATCGAACGTCAATGTGCTTTGTTCTTGAATGCATCACAGGATTATTGGTGATAGCGATTACACTTGTGTTGTCACAGTAGATTGGAGTCTTTGTAACATGAACACTATAGTCTTTTAGCTGGCCTTGCATCCACATTACTTGAGCAGTACAACTACCAGTAGAAACGTATTCTGCCTCAGCAGTAGATGTGGACACAGTATTTTACTTTTTGCTCGTCCAGCTTACTAGCCTACCACCCAGTAACTGGCAACCACCAGTAGTACTTTTCCTGTCTAATTTACACCTTGCAAAATCAGCATCTGAATACCCAATTAGCTCAAAATCTTGGTCTTTGGGGTACCAAAGACCACGTTTAGTAGTAGCTTTCAGATACCTAAATATCCTTTTGACTGCTAGCAAGTGTGACTCTTTAGGATCAGCTTGATATCTGGCACAGAGACATGTGGCAAACATAATATCTGGTCTGCTGGCTGTGAGATAAAGTAGGGATCCAATCATACCTCTATATTCAGTGATATTGACTGGTTCACCATTGGGATCAGCATCTATTTTAATATATGCTGCCATTGGGGTCCCTATATCTTTTAAACAGGTCAGACCAAATTTCTTTAGCATATCTTTGATATATTTATCCTGACTTATAAAAATTCCATCATCAAGTTGTTTAATTTGTAATCCCAAAAAGTATTGCAAATCTCTTTGTAAGCTCATTTCATATATCTTTGACATAAGTTTTGAAAAATCTTGACAATGTTTCTCATTTTTAGATCCATAAATAATATCATCCACATATATCTGCACCAGCAAGAGATCACCATTTATCTCTTTTGAGAATAGAGTGGTATCAATTGTTCCAACTTTAAAACCTATACCAGTGAGATATACATGAAGTGTCTCATACCATGCTCTTGGAGCCTGTTTGAGGCCATAAAGAGCTTTGTCTAGCTTGTAGACATGGCCTGGATATTTACTGCTTACAAAACCAGGAGGCTATTTGACATAAACTTCTTCTTGCAACTTCCCATTTAGAAATGCAGACTTAACATCCATCTGGAATACCCTAAAGTTCATCTTAGCAGCATATGCCAAGAACAATCTAATAGCTTCCATCCTAGCCACTGGAGCATAAGTCTCTCCATAATCCAATCCTTCTTCCTGTTTAAACCCTTGAGCTACCAATCTAGCTTTGTTTCTGATCACAATCCCATCTTCATCCATCTTGTTCTTGAAAACCCACTTGGTACTAATGATTTTCTTAGTTTCATCATCAGGTTTAGGTACCAATGTCCAAACCTTATTCCGATCAAACTGGGAGATCTCTTCTTGCATATCTCCTGCCCAGCTTGGATCTTTGATTGCTTCATCAGGACATTTAGGTTCAATGGTAGACACAAAATTTACATGCATACAAAAATTGCTGGTTGCATGCCTTCTTGTTTTAACACCACTAGCCAGATTACCAATAACTTGCTCAATTGGATGCTCTTTTGTCCATCTAGTGTTATGAACAGGTGAGCTTGTCGTGGAACACACAGCATCTTGATCATCAGCTGGTTCAAAGGTATGAGCAGCAGTTGGAGACAGCTATTCAGTATTAGTGTAACCAGTACCAGCTTGTGATCCTTCAGAACCAGTAGACCTATGCTCAAGTTGTAGGACTTCAGTAGAGCCAGTAGGTCCATTTGATTTAGACACAGATGGAACAGAGTGTTCCATCTCATCATTAGAGAACCCAGCAACATGGATTGATGATTGATTTGCAGCTGGTTCTTCTTCATCATCAAGAGCTTGCTGAGTAGGCTTTTCAAACAATAACTCTTCATCTTCTTGACTGGGAGATGAGGCTGGGGCAGTTTCATCAAATGTAACATTAATTGATTCTTCAAAACAACCCCTTCTTTTATTGAAAACCCTATATGCCTTTGACATGTTGGAATATCCCAAGAATATACCTTCATCAGCCTTAGCATCAAACTTGCCCAGCTGATCCCTATTGTTTAGAATAAAACAGGGATTGCCAAATACATGAAGAAATGAGATTGAGGGTTTTATTCCTTTGAGAACTTCATAAGCAGTTTTCTAATGTCTTTTCACTATTAAAGATCTATTCTGGGTAAAACATGCAGTGTTCACATCTTCTGCCCAATATAAATTTTTCAGCCCAGACTCAGCTAACATAGATCTTGCTGCTTCAATGAGAGTTCTGTTTCTTCTTTCTGCAATACCATTTTGTTGAGGTGTTCTCACAGCAGAAAAGTTCTGTGAAATACCTTTATCAGCACAAAATTCTTCTAATGTAGCATTTCTGAATTCTGTACCATGATCACTTCTCAGCTGTTTCACTAGTTGCCCATTTAAAAGCTCCATTCTTTTGATAAAATTGATAATTTCATCAGCAGCTTCACTCTTTTGCTTCAAAAAGAATACCCAGGTGTATCTAGAATATTCATCAACAATAATCAGTGTATACTTCTTCCCACTACAGCTGGCCACATTAACAGGACTAAAAAGATCCATATGAAGTAAATGAAATAGTTTCTCAACAGTTGAGATTTGCTTTGATTTGAATGAGGCATGGTGATATTTTCCTTTTTCACAACCAGGACACAATCTGTCCTTTACATAAGACATGGTGGGTAGCCCAGACACCAAACTTCTACTGGATAGTTTGTGAATATCTTTGAAGTTGAGATGTGAGAGTCTCTTGTGCCATAACCATTTCAGGTTGTCTGCTGCCTTCGAATAGAAACAAGTATCAGTTATTGTGACTGCTGTGTTCATGTCAATTTGATACATGTTTTCATGATGTTTTGCAGTCAGCAGTGGCTTCCCTATCTTATCAAAAATAGTGCCAATTTTCCTTCTGAATTGGACAATCTTATTCTTATTTGTCAGTTGGCTTATGATGAGTAAATTATGTTTGAGCCCAACGACATATGCAACATTTGAGAACGTGACATTCCCATTAGTCAGAGTACCAAAACCCTTTGTGTAACCCAACGAATTATCTTCATACGAAACAACTGGACCATCCTTTTCTTGATAGTCCATCAGCAGGGACTTACATCCGGTCATATGTCTCGAACAACCACTATCGAGATACCAGATTTGCTTGTTTTGAATGCCCTGCACAGTAACTAAGAGATTAGTTCTTTTTGGGAACCCATCTAAGGATGAGTTCTGGAAGGGTCATCTTTGATGATCTCTTCCTATCTGCTAGTTTGCTTGAAGAAGCAGCAGCAGACGGGGTTGGGGTAAAAGGACACCGGTTGGCTAAGTGAAACTTGCTGCCACATTTGTAGCATTTTCTCACATTTGGTATCGGCGACTAGTCATACACAGAGTAAAGGGGTGCAGTAAGACCGGATCGATTTTTGGTTACTGCCTCAATTAGCTAGTCAAGCTTGACTGTCATAATCTCAGTGATAGACAGCTCATCATTCAAGTCTACTTTTGATTTTCCCTTAAGGGCAGCTTTCTTCTTGGAACCAGTACCATAGTCATGACGTATTGCTTTGCCTTTATCATTTAACGAACCAGCGTGGGAAGTTACTGGCTTATCTACTGAAGCTGATGAGCTAGAAGAAGTTTTTCCTGCTGCCTTGGACTTGCCAGTATTACATTTGACTGGCTTGTCTACAGCTACTGGTTGACCAGTAAGTTTGTCATCAGCTGGCTCAGCACAATTGGAACTCGGACACGAAAGGGAATTAGTTGGTTTAATTTTTCTAAGATTATTTTCAGTGATTTCCCTTTTGATACGTCTTTCTTTTGGAGTCATGTAGTAGATGCTTGAGGGGTCAGTAGTCTCATCAATTGAGGTACTAGCTTCTCTTACTCTAACTTCATCCTCCAAAATTTCTTTCATGGCAGGTGGTGGGGACACAGTAGGTCTAACAAACTTATTTGTCAAGACCTTTTTACCCTTAACTATCTTGGCAAAAGTATTTGACAAGGCAGCTTCAGGATCTGTTTCAAGAATTGGGTCCATGAAAGTAACTTCTGCAATAGCAGCAGCAGCAGCAGCATAGTCACCAGTAAAGAATTGGGCAGGCACCTGCTCGTTAACACACTTTGCTGTGCGTAGAGCAGATGTACACCATGAAGCGACAACCTTTTTAAGATTATCCAGCTGGTTCTTGACTTCTGCTGCCTCAACGTGAAGAGACCTTAAAGCAAAGTTTTGTTTTTCAAGTTTGGAAATTTCATCTTTCAAGATTTTAATTTTATCATTTTTGCTTTTAAGTTTCTCATTTAAAGATTTGTTATCAGTTTTCAAAATTTCTTCAAGTTTGCTGCCTCTACATAAGTTAACTCTTAGGTAGTCAAACATTTCGGCTTTTTCATCATCAATATAAGTTCGAAAATTATCAACCTTATACATCAATTCATTTTTCCATTGAGGTGAATCTCTTTTCTAATCAGCTTCCCTCATATCAGCCAAAAACCTACTACCACTATCATCCTCATCAGACTCCTTGACGTTCTTGACCATTAAACACAGCTTCTTTTCTGGAGCATAACCAGCACCATCATCATCAGTATCACTATCAGAGGAAGACGACGAGTTGGTTTCATCCCAATTATGATGCTCAACAACTAGAACCTTTTCTGGCTTTTTACCCTTCTTATCAGTCTTAGCACTTTCCTTCATCTGAGCTTTCATAGCTTTTTACTTGTTCTTGTACTTGTCAGCTTTTGAGAAAGAGTTAGCATGTGAAGTTGAAGGTTTCCTGAACATGCATTCAGTAGCAAAATGTCCAAACTTCCCACAATTATAACACTCAGATTTAGGACCCTTGACTGACTTGCTGCTATACCTAGCACTCGGTTTCTTACTCCATTTGTATGACTTGGTGGTTCTATTACGATTGAACCTTTTGAACTACCTAGCTAGTAGAGCCATACCTTCAGCAAACCCTTCTACATCACTTTCACCATCACTGCTTTCTTCAGACCCAGTACCACTATCCACATCACTCTCAGCTGTCTCTTCTTCTGCCAATAAATTTTGAACCAGTAATTCCTTTTGAGCTTTCTTTTTAGCAGCAGCAACAAGAGCAGTATCATCTGTCTTAGAAGATTTTGAAATGGTGGGGGCAGACCTAAAGTTTTCTTTCTATTTAAGTTTAAATTTTTCATGACCCGTCCTAATCCATCCGGACGAAGTCCATATCAATTATAAACGATTCACAACAGTTGATTACATCGCGAGGTACTTGACCTCTATATGATACATTTTACAAACCTTGCATTCGTTTTTAAATGACAAACATCGAAAGTTGACAAGCATGCATCACATTTCATAATATATCAGACTATCAATGACTTAATAATAATCTTAATGAATTCAATGACTCGAATGCAACGTCTTTTGAAATATGCTATGAATGACTCCAAGTAATATCTTTAAAATGAGCAAATGCACAGCGGAAGATCTCTTTCATACCTGAGAATAAACATGCTTTAAAGTGTCAACCAAAAGGTTGGTGAGTTCATTAGTTTAACATAAATAATCATTTCATAATTTCAATAGACCACAAGATTTCATATTTCCATTTCTCATAAACATACGTCCCTTGCATAGAGACAAAATATCATTCATATGGATTGAACACCTAGTAACCGACATTCACAATATGCATATAAGAATATCCCCATCATTCCGGGATCCTCCTTCGGACATGATATAAATTTCGAAGTACTAAAGCATCTGGTACTTTGGATGGGGCTTGTTGTGCCCGATAGATCTATCTTTAGAATTCGCGTCAATTAGGGTGTCTGTTCCCTAATTCTTAGATTACCAGACTTAATAAAAAGGGGCATATTCGATTTCGATAATTCAACCATAGAATGTAGTTTCACGTACTTGTGTCTATTTCGTAAAACAATTATAAAAGCAGCGCATGTATTCTCAGTCCCAAAAATATATATATTGCAAAAGCATTTAAAAAGGGATTAATGAAACTCACTATATTGTATTTTGTAGTAAAAATACATATGACGTCATTGGACAAGTGCAAGGTTGGCCTCGGATTCACGAACCTATAACATTTGTATATATATATTAACACACATAATCGTAATCGAATAAGTATATTTACTATTTTTAATAATATATTTGTTAAATTATTTGTTATATAGATATAGATATATTTAATTTATATATTTAATTTAACTAGTGTTTATCTTTCTTTATAACATAATAATAATAATAATAATAATAATAATAATAATAATAATAATAATTTATATTAGGGTTTATGTATGATAAAATATATATGTACCTTTTAATTTGATATATTTTATATATAGCTTAGTTACTATTTTGTTAATAATAAAATCATAGTGATATGTGATATTAATATTCTTATAATGTATTTTTATATAAAAATAATTATTGGTAGTAATACTAATAATAATAAATATGAATATAACGATTTTACTACTAATGATAATAATGATAATAATAATAATAATAATAAAGATAATAAAAATAATACTAAAAAAATAATAACGATTATGTTTTATGATTTTTAACTTATAGCATCCATATATAATATGCCCACATAATAATAACGTTGTTTTAAATACTTAATATCTTAATTATATCATTAAGTGTAATCGCATCCATATACTCTTATATATAACATAAACGTTTTCATGAGCGCAACAAATTTATATCTATCCTTATCAATATCATATGTAATTACATTATATTCTTTTTGTTTTCATAAACGTTTTCATGAGCGCAACAAATTTATATTTATTACTCATAAACCTATCTCTTCTTATATTATTCACAATCTTTAATTATAATACATAATCATAACTGTATTTACTTTCATATTAATAGTTCTAAATCTATATTTTCTTTTACATCATATTTGTTAATAATAATAATAATAATAATAATAATAATAATAATAATAATAATAATAATAATAATGATAATGATAATAATAATAATAATAATAATAATACTAATTGATAATACTTGTTAGTGATAATAATAATAAAGGTCATACTTATTAATAACAATAATAATTACAATACCAATAAGAACAATAAAAAGATATTAACCACAATAATAATAACACTAATAATAATATTAATAGAAGTTATACCTCAAAACAAATAGGTTTTTTTTTTTAAAAACAGCCACCAGCTGGGCTCCAACCCCAGACCACTTGCTATCCCGACACCCACACAAACCACTGCACCGCCAGTTACTTTTCTGATTTGTATCCCTTTAATTTAAATATAACCCGTATTGTTTTATCTTCTCCTTCTTTGCATAACACATCGACCAGAGATTCAACAACCATCACAGCAATACGTTAAATTGGTTTTAGGATTCAAGGAATTAACAGAAATGTTTTATTTGGGTGTTTGAAATTAACAGACAAAGAAAAAAAATAATAATAATAGCTCTACAGAATGTTTTCGAAGAAAAAAAAAATATATGAACTCAAACAATGATTTTAAATTTCATGACGTTTTATACAAAGTTTATAATACGAAAAATGTTTCAAATCACTTTTAGAAACTGTAAAAATTATCAATTCAACTCAAATTGAAACAGAAACTTTGAATTTATATGAAGAACAAATGTTTACTTTTTGAGACTCAACCTTTGACTCAAAAATTATCACTTGATAGGAAGAATCGGGATATGAATCTTTGCAGATAGTTTACATAAATGTTTATTAACAAAACTACATTATTACATTTTGAAATTCTTTTCAAAATCGAAGCTTTTAAAAATCGAGTCAAGAACAGGGTTTACCGGTTTCTGTAAAAAAAATAGCTGATACCTTTAATCGTTATTTGATAAATGATAATGAGAAAAGGAAAAGTCGTTAAATTTCTCTCTAATACTTGAATTGTTCAGTTGATTTAAGGCACACTGAATTGACAGATATCACTAACAGAAACAGAAAGAAGAACAAAGAAAAAAAATAATAAAAAAAACAAAGGCGTATGATCCTAACAGAATTTGGCCTCATCTGTTTGGAATTCGATTCTTATGTGTTGGATTAGAGACAAAAATAAAATTACACAAAGCTTGAAAGTGATAGAGAACTGATTACTACTTTTCTGTATTAATATTCATATAATTATTCTTATATATAATTTCATAAATATATATTTGTTTTGGTATCTGCATATGTCGAAATATATATCTGTTTTTAAATATATATTTGATTGATTATATATATATCAGGTTTTATGTATCCTTATTAGCAATTATCATTTGTATTTAATTCCTATTAATAATTGATAATTATCAATATTAATAATATGGTTAATGTTATAAATAAATAAATAAAAAACTAATAATAATAGAAATACTAAAATTAATGGTTCTTAGTACTTAATAAATATAAGATTTTAATATTATAAATAATAATAATAAAACTCAAAATACTATATTAGTAATAATAATAATATTTTTATCATTATTGATTATGGTAATAATAACTATAGTAATAATAATACTAATTATAATACTAATAATAATGATATAACAATTTATACATATCAAATATCGTATTCGTATTTTAGTATTATAATTCATGATATTAATATTTATTTTAAGAATGAAAGTAATAATATTATAACATACATATTCTTAACTTATATTATATATATATATATATATTATCTATGTAATATCTAATAATCATATGATACATTATATAATAACTTTTCTTGAATACTTATTATTTATAATTTTTATTACAATGTACCTATAATGATGATTATACATTATACATGGAGATCATTTATAATTATTTACAAATTCCTTTTAAGTTACACTTAATTATTTTGTATCTTGTTTTTACATCTTTATATGTATACATATTAATTACAAACAATTGTTCGTGAATCGTCGGGAATGGTCAAAGGGCAAATGCATTCATGTAATCTATTCCAAAATTTTGAGACTCGGCCTTACAGACTTTGCTTATCGTGTCAGGAACATATATAATTAAGTTTAAATTTGGTCAGATATTCCCGGGTCATCACAAAATTTAGCCTCTGCCTTCTCATGGTTCCAAAGTGAACTATAGAGAGAAGACATGTTAAAGTTCTTTAGGGTCTGAGTGGTTCTTAAAGGGTCAGTAACAGATTTTCATTTAGTAGACAGTGAATCTATGAATTTGTTTACTTGTTCAAACTCAGTATAGGTGACATTGAAAGTGATCAGGTTAGCAATCAAGGAGTTAAACCTAATGAAGGTTTGCTTAAGGGTTTCATTCTTGTAGGCAAAGAACATTTTATATTCTCTTTTTAAAGCAATCATTTTGTTCTGCCTAACTTCTCCCATACCCTCATAGGTAACATCTAGATAGTCTAACATAAGCTTGGCATTTTCTTTTCCCTTAATCAGTTTGAACAGTGGGTTAGGCAAAGTTATAGCTAACAAGGTTCTGATTTTAGGGTCAAGTCCAACACGACGTTTATCCTCAGCATCCCATCTAGAAGGGGTGAGAATAACCTCTCTGCCAGGAACAGCAGGAGTGTCAGCTGTAGCTGGTGCACTACCAATAGTCTCAGTAGGTACAAATAGACCATCTGTGGCAATACCAGGCATGAGTGGGTCAATAAACTCAAGGTGAAGCATGAATCTTGCCTTCCAAGTTTCATACTCATCTTCATCAAATTTGGGTGGTCTATTGGATGAGCCATTTTCAAGGTAAACTGTATTAGAATATGCAGCCATGAGAGAATTCAGATTCAAGATATCAATTATCAAAACTGAAGCTCTGATACCAGTTGTTGGTCCCTTGATAACAACAGGAGTATTGTAGAGGGGGGGGGGGGGGTGAATACAATTTCTTTTAAAATAACTTAACAGTTAAACACGATTAGTATTCAAGTATGAAAATAAATAGAGTCACATGTAATTTTCAACAGTTATTCTTTATTGATTGAATCACAAAGAATCACAACTATCCTTGGCGGAATAATAGTTGGTTGATACAGATTACCTAGATTATAGTTAAGAGGTAAACTAACAGCTATTACACATTTTGACTCTATAAAAATAAACCCACACCACTAATTGTTACAATAGTGGATACAACAATTTATAGTAGTCCTATTGACCGTGTAATGGTTCTATTATCCACTGGTACATAGGATGTCTGTACTTGTGGGGACAATTACATCAGAGAGCATGCTCTCCTCTTTCCTCTTTGGTAGCTATTTGCAGGAACACCACAATTCAGTTTGGAACCACTATTTTATTATACAAATAGAATGTTGTGTTCCCTAGGTGTTGACAAAGTATAACCCATGTCTGCACATACGTTAAACTTCTGCATTCCCACGTGGTCTTGTAAGGTCACTTGTCAGCCGCTGACGCGTGTCCTTTTCTATTCAACTTTGTCTTTGACTTCTGTTGAATAGTACCATTGATGTAGATCACTTGGGAAACTACTATGCTTATAATGGAGCATAGCTGTCTTGTGTAGTAAGTTGAATTCCAGCTGTGCTGGTTCTTCATAGCTGAGCCACTTCATATTCTTGATTTGCTGAGTACACATCCTGTGCTGATTGAAGAACACTGTCTACCTTAAGCTGGTAGACTGAGCAGCAAACTAAACACTCGATACAGCAATATCTGCTGTCTATACATAAAAAAACTTGTGCTGACTGCACATAACATTTTAGTGCAAATAAATTACAGTTTTGTCATAATTAAATCCTTAATTATTTTGGGGACTCAACAAATATGTGGGCTTCGTTTTTAAAGTATCCAACCGAGGATAAGTGGGCTGCCATGTTTTTAATTTCCATTTGGACCGAAATCTATTGTTGGGCCGAGACTAATTTGCCTGTTGGGCCGAATTCCTCTTTTTGTTTTCTGTGGGCCGGTTCTGGATAATAGTGGGCCGAGAGAGTTGAAATATGATGATTATGGTTTTAGTTAGGATGATGATAATGGTAACAAAGAGGTTGATGATATGGGTCGATGATGATGAAAAAGAAACTAGCGATGATAATGATTAGGATATTACGTATGATCTTGATAACGTGAAAATGTTTATGATGGAAATAATTTGATTATGATAATAATAGGAAGTGATGATGAATATCACGATGATGATTGTTAGGTTATCATGATCATGACGATGGGTACGGTTTTAAGTTTGATAATGATTATGATGATGATGTTAAAGATGATCATGGTGAGGTGATACGTTTGATATTGCTGATGATTACATTATGTTAATAAAGATAATAACGGGTTATGATGTATTTGATGATGATCCAAATTTATATTGATTAGGAAGAGAAGAATTAGGGAAACAGAAACATATTAGCTAAACAGAATTGTATGGGGATTTAATCAGAAAAAGTGTGATCAGAGGAGTGGTTAAGGATGTTATCGGGTTAGCGGGACGTCGCGGGTTCAAACCCGGACTTGGGCTTTTTTTTAAGGACTACTTCTTTGAGGTAGTATTACTAATACCTTTATTATTATTATTATTATTATTATTATTATTATTATTATTATTATTATTATTATTATTATTATTATTATTATTATTATTATTATTATTATTATTATTATCATTATTATTATTATCATTATTATTATTATTATCATTATTATTATTATTATCATTATTATTATTATTATTATTATTATTATTATTATTATTATTATTATTATTATTATTATTATTATTATCATTATTATTATCATTATTATTATCATTATTATTTTATTATCCCTATTATTATTATTTCTAACATTTATATTATTATTTTTTTTATTTTTTTACATTTATATTATTTTATCAAATAATTATTAGTTATATAAAAACATATTTAAATACATATAACATAACTATATTAAAATTGTTATAATAAATACTAATTATGTATCTAAAGTATATGGAATAAAATAGTTAATTAAATTACTAATGAGACATATAATTTATTAAAATAACAATTAATAATAATATATAAATTTGTTCGATTATTATTATGTGTTTTAATATATATAAAACAGATATAGGTTCGTGAATCCGAGGCCAATCCTGCATTGTTCAGTTGTTCAATGCCGTCATATGTATTTTTACTACAAAATACAGTATAGTGAGTTTCATTTGCTCCCTTTTTAAATGCTTTTGCAATATATATTTTTGGGACTGAGAATACATGCGCTTTTATAAATGTTTTACGAAATAGACACAAGTAATCGAAACTACATTCTATGGTTGAAGTATTAAACTGAATATGTCCCTTTTTAGTCTGGTAATCTAAGAATTAGGGAACAGACACCCTAATTGACACGAATCCTAAAGATAGATCTATTGGGCCCAACAAGCCCCATCCAAAGTATCGGATGCTTTAGTACTTCGAATTTATCATGTTCGAAGGGAGTCCCGGAATGATGGGGATATTCTATATGCATCTTGTTAAGGTTGGTTACCAGGTGTTCACCATATGAATGATTTTTGTCTCTATGCATGGGACGTATATTTATGAGAACTGAAAATGAAAATCTTGTGCTCTATTAAAATTATGGAAATGAATGTTTATGATAAACTAATGAACTCACCAACCTTTTGGTTGACACTTGAAAGCATGTTTATTCTCAGGTATTAAAGAAATCTTCCGCTGTGCATTTACGCATTCTAGAGATATTACTTGGAGTCATTCATGACATATTTCAAAATACGTTGCATTCGAGTCGTTGAGTTCATCAAGATTATTATTAAGTCAATTATAGTTGGATATATTATGAAATGGTATGCATGCCGTCAACTTTCGATGTAAAGAAAGTTTGTCTTTTAAAAACGAATGTAATGTTTGTAAAATGTATCATATAGAGGTTAAGTACCTCGGGATGTAACCAAATGTATTGTATTCGTCCAGATGGTTTAGGATGGGGCATTAGACGAAATGGAACTTGCCACTAGTTCAAGTCCCTTGGATTTCGATATGGATGTTCACTCGAGCTCCGAAAGAAGTGTAACTGGAATGGATTAACTAGTCAGTCATCACCAATTCTGGATGAATTGGGGATGGGTTCGTAGTTTACTAAATCATCGGAGACAAGAAAAAGGTGATCCCTTCCATCCACCATATTTTCCTCTTGGCGAAGAACCTGAAGCACTTACCGGAGAACATGTCCGAGACACCATTTTCTCTTTCATTTCCAGAGTGTCTCGTCACGATTATATATTATCTCAAATTCTAGACCTTATTCATCCGCTTGTTCCAACCGACAATCATACCGGAATAATAGAAAAAGTCAATGAATTTCGCTCCCGAGTTGTAGCCTTGGAAAATATGGTGCAAAACGTACCAGCTTCAACAATATCACCGGCACCAACAGTACCACCAACATCAATACCAGTATCACCAACAACCCAAGCTTCAACATCACACGCCTCAACATCACAATCTATACCTCGAGCATAATCATCGTTCTACATATCGTTCTACATCATTTATCTTCGTTCTACATGGCAATTATGTAACCTCTAATATTTTAGAGATTTTGTATTCTATTTCTAACGGTAAATCAAATGAGTTTAATATCATATTAACTCATTAAATCTATGATTACGTCTGAAGAAAATATATATGTATATATGTTTTCATAAACATTGTAATTAAAAATTCTTTTGTACAAACTGTTAATGGTGAAAATATTTTAACGGGTAGGTAATACCCGAGGAATATTTAGATTTCACATTAATAAGTTACACTGTACATTCTTTAAATCTGATTCAACAGTCATCTACTATCCTACTTACATCCACAGATATACGTATCTGTTCACCGCAGAATAACCATTTTCATTCAATTTCATATTTGGATTTTGACTTATCAGAATCCAACAAGTGACATAATGAAGAAAACATTGGACAAAATAAAATTTGTTCGAAACAAACAAATTAACTATGAGAAATTTTGTTAAGAATTCACACTAACAAAATCCTAGCTAACTGTTCCTAGCTAACTGTTAATTCCTTATTACATTCATTTATTCGCAATTTTAATTCTGGCAAATTTATTTATCGTCATTTAATTTATGTTATTTATTTTACGCACTTTAAATATCGGGACACGTATATAAGGTTTTGACATATCATATCGATGCATCTATATATATTATTTGGAATAACCATAGACACTCTATATGCGGTAATGCTGGAGTTAGCTATACAGGGTTGAGGTTGATTCTACAATAATATATATACTTTGAGTTGTGATCAAGTCTGAGACATGTATACAATGGGTCACGATACATATTAATTAATTCGAATGTTATATATCTAACTATATATGAATGATTGAATTACTAACTGTAGACTATCAAATGTGGACTACCAACATTGGACAATTAAAATAAATTAAAATATTGATTATAACATATGAAACTAAACAATTCTTCAAGTTTGCCACTTGATTTCATCTTAAACCTCATTTGTATCTTGACGATTACAATCTGCGTTCAAACCTTTCATGATTCTTGAAAACACCTCAATCGAGAGGATGAACCAATCGCACTTCATCTTTGAAAGAAAAGATTGATGCATATAGTTATGCACCTGAAAATGCTCGGAACCTGAGTAAACTTTTAACACGTATCTGTGCTAGCTCCTTTGGCGTTATTATTACCGAAAATAACTTTACAATCCCTTTCCAAAATAGCCAATTTTGTCACAGCTTCAGCAAATCAATTTCGACTTTTCATTCGAATAAACTCTACTATAACCTTGATATATAAGTTTGCCTTTCATCTTCGTTATCGGAGAACCGTTTATATGTCACCACAGTAGCAGAAACTTACAAGCAACTTCATTACTCATCGGCTTAAGTCTCTCCGGAGAACCATTATATTTGTTCATCAAAACCCTATCATATACTCATCCACATCTTATAACAAGAATTGCCATACCAATTACCGAGAATTAGCAATTAGTATTTTAAATTTCGTAGCGTTTCTACATCAACAGTTATATATATACATATAACATTTATCTTTTAGAATTATGATCTTCCATTCTGAAATTCTGAAAAGCACCCAGTCTGCGAATCAATACTCTGAATGTTTAAAAGTTGAATGAAGTAGCAAAAACTGTAAACGACCTTAACCGTCGGAAGTTTGATGATAAAGAATTGTATGTTAGCAAAGCTCAGAAAAGTTGGAACTGAAAAATGGACTGAGTAAACTATGAAGGAGGCTGTGGACAAATCACAAGGACTAAACTTGTACATAAAGAATCCTGATGATTCTGTTTCTGATGAAATCTTTAGCGAATAACTTACTCCTTAATCGCTCTATATCATCCTGAATGAATTTCTTCCTCACAATTTGATTATGAAATTATAAGATATCATCGTATCTTTCTTTATAAATATTCTCGATAATTCTGAAGATATTTTCATAACTATTATAATCTGAAATCATTTATCTCTTGGCGATATCAGCGTTACATCAAAAAGGAAACTATTTTAGTTTCTAAATTCTGAAAAATTCAAATTTAAAATATGAATGTTCTTGAAGTAGTGTTGGGAACTGAAGCATGAGTTAGTATAATATAATGACACTTGATCAACGTGATTATATTACAGTAAGTCATGCTGAGTTTCTAATGGAACGTGATGATTCACAGAATATAACGTCATCATGTGCCATGTTACACGACTCTTACATTCTATCTGATCTATAAACATATCAAGAACATATTTCCTTGATAGTTCTATCTTTTCTGTGATGTCTGGTAATTTAACCAATCGAGATCGTGCTATTACAATTCCTCTCTTAGAACGTTAGCTATGTTCATTTCGAATTTCATATCTATGAATTCTGGACCATTACTTGATGTACTTAAAAGTTGGGAAGAGAAAACAAGAGAATGAAACTCCAAAAATTTAAAGGAAACGAAGAGGTTGGATTTATAGTGAAATATTAGACAAAGAAATCGAGGCAAATTATCACATGTAACCAAAGAGGATTCTAATTTCCTTAATTACCGAAGAACCAAATCTTATTACAAAGATTTCCTCTAAATTCCTTAAATTTCAGAAATCAACCGTGACTACGTTACCGGTTAAGTCAAACCTGCAAATACACATTTCACTTTTTCGTGATAGCTTCACTCGTACTCTTCCCATAAATGAATTGTTTTATCCATATTATTAACTGTTAATAAAACTCTAATCTCCAACTCATATGTGTCATGAAAACATACTTATTGTTAACCATGATGATCACAATCAAATTTCGGGACGAAATTTCTTTAACGGGTAGGTACTGTGACGACCCGAAAATTTTTGACCAAATTTAAACTTAGTCTTTATATGATCTCGACATGATAACCAAAGTCTGTAATGATGAGTCTCAAAAATTTTGAACTGTTTTTATGAATTCAATTAACCTTTGACTATTTCCGACGATTCACGAACAATTGTTTGTAAATAAAAATGCATATATAAATGTAAGTATATGTATATTAACTTAAAATTATAAAATATAATTTAACCATTAGAAATAAATATGTAAAATAAGATACATGATATTATATTTCTATTAATAATTATTATTTTATGTTTACATAATATCAATTATAAACGATAACAAGTAATATTAAAAATTAATACAACAATAATATTAATCTCATTACTATAAGAAGTATTAATGGTAATATATATAGATATGAAGTGTGATAAAATTTAATTATTATAATAATATCATTATTATTAACAATATTATTGTTATAAAATTTATAGATATTATTATCATAATATAATTATTCTTAATATTACATTATTATAAAGTGTTATTATTACTATTTATAATATTAAGAAGTATTATCATTATAGTTATATTTAATAATTAATGAGACTAAAAATAATACATATATGTATATATATATATATATATATATATATATATATATATATATATAAATATATATAAACAGATATATTTAAATACAGTAAATACATATACAAATATATATATATATATATATATATATATATATATACAAGTTATAATATAATTGACATGTTATTATTACATTCATTATTATTAATATGTATATTAATATTAGCATCAAAATCAGTATTATTATAATTTGTTATTTGATATTATTATTAAGAATTATTATTATAGATTATCAATATTATTATTATGATTATTATAGTTAAAAAAAATTTATACAATCTATTATTATCAGTAATAATAAAAATTATTATAATTTTTAATGATTATAGTATCATTATTATTTATTATTATTAATATAACTATTATTATTTAGTATTATTATTATTATTATTATTATTATTATTATTATTATTTATATTTATTAAATATATGAATTAGAGAGAATTCGTACTATTTGTTACCAGTTACCATCGAACTATACTGAATTTTGTTCTTGTCTTCAATCTGTTAGGAGTTGTTATCAAATTAACAATACAATCCAAAACCAGTACCAATCGTTCGTACAAATTGATTGGAAATTTCAATTTAATTTTATTTATTTATTTATTTACCGAACGAATATTTCATGTCGAGTGATTGAACAATAAATCAATCACATTGGTTCGTTATTTTATTAAACCCACTCAGTCATTTCATTACCATTATCAACTAACAATTAAAACAGCCTCCAATTGTCAAAATTTTAAAAAAAAGAATAAAGAACATAGGATTACTCTGTTCGCGTTTTAATTTCATGAAAAGCTAAAATTTGTTTGATATTGTAAAATCTAACAATGTAGTGTTGTTAGAATTTTCCTACTCAAACTATTTGAGAGGTCTCAGCATTCAATTTCAATTAATAACTTCAAATTTAGGAGTCAAAGAATTTTTTTTCAAAAAGTCAACTATTATTCATCAATCGAATTCGAAGTCTCTGAGATGTTTCTTGTTAAATTAAAGATTTGAAAAGTTTCTAAGTTTGATTTGTAAACTATTTTATGAAGAAAACGAAGCCTAAAACATCCTAGAATCTCGAATTAGATTTGAAGTTCATATCGTATTTTTCTGTCCAGTTTAAAATTTTTAGTTCATTCTTTGATTTTAATTAACCTAATCAATCACTATGTATTCTGTTTCGTTTATATATTCTCAAATAAAACAAGTTTAGCAGTTATGATTAAGATGAATATGTGATCGATTATTTTGTGGAGGAGAAGAGGAAAAAGGGAAAACAGAAATTATAGGTTTAACAAAATTAATCTTGGGAATTAATCAGATGTGAAATGGATGGAGGAATGGTTTGTTTGGTTGTCGGGCTTTCGAGAGGTCTCGGGTTCGAGCCCCGCTATGAGCATGTTTTTTAGAGGGCTTTAAAGGTAGTTTTCTTTTTCTTTATAATTATTATTATTATTATTATTATTATTATTATTATTATTATTATTATTATTATTATTATTATTATTGTTATTATTTTTATTATTATGATTATTATTATTATTATTATTATGATTATTATTATTATTATGATTGTTATTATTAGTAATATAGTAATTATTATTAACATCATAGTTGGAAGAATTAAAAGTATTACTAATGTTATTATTATTAATATTAATTGTTATGAATATCATGATTATTATTATTGTTATTATCATTAAGTATTAAAGTTATAATTATTAGTATTATTATTATTATGTATTACAAACATTAGTTATTAGTATTATCATTATTACTAATACAAGTATTAGTTACCCTTTATTATTATTATTATTAGCATAACCCTAGTTACAACTATGATTATTATTATTATTATTATTATTATTATTATTATTATTATTATTATTATTATTATTATTATTATTATTATTATTATTATTATTATTATTATTATTACTACTAATAGTAATATCATTATAAGTATTATTATTAAGTAGTATGATTTTTAATAATATAATTATTAATAAGATTTCTATCATTATTATTATTATTATTATTATTATTATTATTATTATTATTATTATTATTATTATTAGAATAATACAATTTGTTATAATTAGTATTAGTATCATTTTAAAATTTATTAGTATTATTAATATTGACGTAAGTATTATTATTAATATTAGCATTTTTGTTAATATGAATCTAATAAACAAGTACTATTATTATTGAAAATTAATATAATTATTACCAAAAGTATCAATACTTTAAATCTATATTTTTATAAAAACTATTATTAATACTATCATTAATATTATTAGTTCTATAAAAATTATTATTAGTATCAGTATAATTATTCTAGTGATATTATAACTAGTATTTTGTAAACAAATGTGTAATTACATAAAAGTATATTTAATATACATAACTTAACTATATTAATATTTTTATATACAAAATGAATATATTTAATTAAATAATGAAATATATATAAGTTATTAATATATATATATATATATCGTATGAATGATTTTACAGCAGTGAGCAGACCTGCACAGATTGTTTTCGAAATATGAGTATCTTGTGGTCTATTATATTATTGAAAATAATTGTTTATGATAAACTAATGAACTCACCAACCTTTTGGTTGACACTTTTAAACATGTTTATTCTCAGGTATGAAAGAAATCTTCCGCTGTGCATTTGCTCATTTTAGAGATATTACTTAGAGTTATTCATAACATATTTCAAAAGACTTTGCATTCGAGTCGTTGAGTTCATAAAGATTATTATTAAATCAATTATAGTTAGATATATTATGAAATGGTATGCATGCCGTCAACTGTCGATGAAATGAAAGATTGGTTTTTTTTAAAACGAATGCAATGTTTGTAAAATGTGTCATATAGAGATCAAGTACCTCGCGATGTAATCAACTATTATGAATCGTTTATAATCGGTATGAACATGGCATTTCACAAAACAATCTCACCAACGGTAGCTAATGCAAAAATGCAAAACAATCTCACCGATAGTAGCTAATGCAATCTTTATAGAAATTGAACCACTGAATCCAAATAATTCTATCATAGAATGTAGTTTTGAGTACTTGTGTCTATTTCGTCAAACATTTTTCAAAGCAGCTTATGTATTCTCAGTCCAAAAATATAGATTTCAAAGGCATCTAATAAAACAGTTGTAAAAACAGCGCATGTATTCTCAGTCCCAAAAATATAAAGAGTAAAAGGGAAATCAAATGAACTCACAATATTGTATTTCGTAGCATTAATGCAAATGATAACACTGAACAAGTGCAGGGTTGGCCTCGGATTCACGAACCTAAATTAAGTATATATATTTATATGTTGGTCAATATCTGTGTAACAATTTAGGTCAAGTCATAGTGTATCACAATCCTATTGCTCGAGATTATCATGCAAAAGTCAACAAAAGTCATCTAATCCAAAAATGACTTCCAGAATCTATTTATGTTTATTATATAACTTAAATATAGTCATTTTATATATTTAAATATTTATCGGATTTTATTAGAGTAAATAATACAAGTCATTTATTAATAAAAATTTATATTAAAATTTATATATGATAAAAAAATATACTTTTATAGATCTTACGTAATAAAATTTATAACGTTCACTTAATGATAATACTAAATATTATAATAATAATAATAATAATAATAATAATAATAATAATAATAATAATAATAATAATAATAATAATAATAATAATAATAATAATAATAATAATAATAATAATAACAACGATAATTTTAATAATAATCTTAATGATAATAATGATAGTAATACTAATAACAATGACAATTTTAATGATAATACTTATAACGATAATGATAATAATAATAATAATAATTAGATTATAATGACGATAATAACGACGATAGTAATAATAATCATTTTAACAGTAATAATTCTAAAATTAATAATAATTCAATTGACTATATCTTTTAATCCGTTCATCGAAATCATACGCTTTCTAAATGAAAAGTTATTAATTTTTCACCAGCTTTCCAACGACATGCATATCATATACCTTATCTCAGTAGCATATGTATTAAATTCATGATTTATCATAAACTATTTATCGACGAAATTAAACATACAAGCATTCAGAATCCTATATACTCGAGCACTAGTCAGTGATACACTATTAATATATAAAAGATAAGTTATGAATGCTCACGTATCAATATTGTGATTCAATATTGCAGGAAGTACGTAGACGCAACGGAGATGATAAACACTAGTTTGACCTCACGAACAAAATCCATGAACCATACCCATAACCTCTAT
Source organism: Rutidosis leptorrhynchoides (assembly GCF_046630445.1). NCBI lineage: Eukaryota > Viridiplantae > Streptophyta > Magnoliopsida > Asterales > Asteraceae > Rutidosis > Rutidosis leptorrhynchoides. The sequence continues at coordinate 678,335,479 of NC_092335.1, forward strand.
AGTTATAACTCATATTTTCCTTCGCTCTATTCCACTCAAAAAATCCATCTTGAAAAAACTCGATCATAACCTCGTCGTAGTATTTTATGTATAATAATACTAATACTAATAATAATAATACTACCACTAATAATAATACGATTAATAATAATATTAATTTTAATAATAATAATATAAATAAAATAAATATATTACGGAGTACTAATATAGATAGAGATATTGAAATGTGAATCGAGCAAGCAAAACGATCGAGCTTTATAGCCCAAGACCTGGACCCTCGACCTCTGCGATTGCGGAGCATTTGCACTCACTAGTGTCGCGATTGCGGACCTCCACCTTCCAGCTCACACTCGATTTTCTCGTGGGCAGCCGGCAGTTATATATATATATATATATATATAGTGGTAAGATCAAGAGGGAAGTAACCATTCGGGGGGAAGCGGGGGGAAGCAATTTTTTTTTCTTTTTTCATTTTTTGAAAAAACTTTGTTCACGAACATTATAGATTGGATGAAAATAAGAACATTTAGAAAAGACACTTTGTGATGAATGTTATTATTTTGGCAGAAAAACGCTCAAAGAAGTAATATATAACAATTATCGTGTTTTTCGAGCGTTTGTTGAGGTTTTAGATATTAGGGTTTAGATATTAGGGTTTATATATTAGGGTTTATAGTGTTTAGATATTAGGGTTTATAAACTTAGGATTTAGGGTTTAGATTTAGGATTTAGATTGAGTTTTTAACACGAACGGTTTAGAGTTTAGGGTTTAGGGTTTAGGGTTTACGGTTTGGTGTTTTGGGTTTATGGAATAAACCCAAAACACCAAACCCTAAACCCTAAATCCTAAACTCTAAATCGGGCTAAATTTTACTTCATAAAACATGAAGAAAAAAAACGTTAACATTCTTCACGAACAATATTATCTTGAATGTTATTTTTGTCGATCGTTTTCCCGCCAAAATAATAACATTCATCACGAAGTGTCTTTTCTAAATGTTCTTATTTTCATCCAATCTATAATGTTCGTGAACAAAGTTTTTTCAAAAAACGAATTTTTTTTTTGCTTCCCCCCCCCCTTCCCCCCGATTGGTTACTTCCCCATTGATCCTGCCCCTATATATATATATATATATATATATATATATATATATATATATATATATATATATATATATATATATATATATATATATATATATATATATATATATATATATATAATTTATATAATTAATTATATATTATATTTTATTTACGTATATAGTTAACTTGTAATTTTTATCCCGATGACTTGTACGTTGTCGCTCGACTTATGTTTCGGTTTCGGTTTCTCGAACGCATTTTTGTACGCTTAGAAAACTAGCACATTACATTACGCGACGTGTACCTTTATCAATAATTAGACTTAAATCAATGAAAAACTATCCCACTCAAAGTGTAACTTATTCATTTTAATGTTTTGGTCATTTGCTTCTATAAATCATCTTTTCACTATATATATATATATATATATATATATATATATATATATATATATATATATATATATATATATATATATATATATATGATAGTATTATTTTTGAATCAAAACATTTTATATTGAAGTTATATTTTGAAAGGACCCGTTCATATACATTATAAATGATTCACAATAGTTGATTACATCGCGAGGTATTTGACCTCTATATGATACGTTTTACAAATATTGCATTCGTTTTTAAAAGACAAACTTTCTTTACATCAAAAATTGACGGCATGCATACCATTTCATATTACATCCAACTATAATTGACTTAATATTAATCTTGATGAACTCAACGACTCGAATGCAACGTCTTTCAAAGTATGTCATGAATGACTCCAGGTAATATCCTTAAAATGAGCTAATGCACAGCGAAAGATTTCTTTAATACCTGAGAATAAACATGCTTTAAAGTGTCAACCAAAAAGGTTGGTGAGTTCATTAGTTTATCATAATCAATCATTTCCGTAATAATAATAGACCACAAGATTTCAGTTTCCATAAATATCCGTACACTCGCAAGTGTTTAAAAGTATTCTATAAGTTGTAGGCACCCGGTAACAAGCCTTAACATTCATGTTTTACCCTCTGAATTACACCAGATCAGGTGTGTTTAAAATAACCTCGAAGTACTAAAGCATCCCATAGTCAGGATGGGGTTTGTCAGGCCCAATAGATCTATCTTTAAGATTCGCGCCTACCGTACATAGACAAGTAGTTTAATGTTACCAAGCTAAGGGTATATTTCTGGTTTAAACCCACATAGAATTAGTTTTAGTACTTGTGCCTTCTTCGTAAAACATTTATAAAAGAGCGCATGTATTCTCAGCCCAAAAATATATATTGCAAAAACAATTAAAAAAGGAGCAAATGAAACTCACAATACTGTATTTCATAGCAATTATGTATATGACGGCACTGAAAATGATAAACGTTAGGTTGACCACACGAGCAATACCCTCGATCAATACCCATAACCTCCATAGCTATAACCCATAATTTCCTTAGCTCTATCCCGTTTGAAAACTTATTTTGAAATCGTCCGAGTATAACTCCGTCGTAGTATTTTATGTATACTAATAATATCTTGAAATAATGCAAAAAATATATATATATGTAATTCGATTGAGAGATTTTAGAGAAATATATTTTCAAGTTTCTATGAAATAATGAAACCTATTGAATTCTATTTATAATAGATTTTTGAATTATTAAAGTGAATTATTAAAGTATGAATTATTAAAGTGAATTATTAAAGTATGAATTATTAAAGTAAATTATTAAAGTGAATTATTAAAGTATGAATTATTAAAGTGAATTATTAAAGTATGAATTATTAAAGTGAATTATTAAAGTGAATTATTAAAGTAGGAATTATTAAAGTTAAAGTAAAGTAAAGGTAAAGTTAAAGTATAGTAAAAGTATAAAACTATATACGTATAATATGAGTATAAATATATATAATATTAATTTAAATCGTTATATATATTTAATAAAATAAAATATAAATATCGTTATCTTTATCATACTGGTTAAGTAATGAGTTGTCAAAAGTGGTTCTAGATATTTATAAAAGATATATACGTTTTAATAATAAAGTTCTTTTTAAACTGAAAACGTTTTTTTGTACTTTTGAAACTAAATCAAATAAATATGATAATTTTGTTTTCCAAAACTAAATATATTTAAGAATCATTTTGTTAAAAGGTTAAAATAATGGAAATCGTTATACCACAAAACATTTTAGAAAAGTAGAATTATATATATTCATAATAGGTTTCAAGTTTTTAAATTACAGTCTGTTGGTGAAGCATGGGATAAAGTCCAAAGGTTAAATAAACGTATGAAATCATCTTAATGAAAAATGTCGAGTTACTTAACTTGTCGATATCCAACATCTAAGTTATTTACACTCCACGTTCTTATTTTCATATTAAATAAAATGAAAGTTAACATAGTTATCTTATCAAGGTCACGAGGAAATATTATAAAACATGCCTTGGAAATTAAACAGAAATTTCCACTAACCCTTATCTAGTTCCCGTTAATTGACACATTTGTTCTTATTTATAAATCACTTTACCATTTTCTGAATGTTGTCAAAAAGAATAGATTTCTTAAATCACAGTGGACCTCATAACATAGGCCCGTAATCATATCATAATGTATCTGATAATTCAATAATTTGATATTATCTCTTAATTCTGTCGATAAATATATCGAAACAAATACTTTCATGTAAAGTATCATATATCTAATACTTTGTTAATGTTTTCAGTTAATATTATATATTATATATACATATCTATATACTCATAATTGTTCGTGAATCGTCGAACACGGTCAAAGGGTAATTGATTACATGAATGTAGTTCCAAACTTTTTGAGATTCAACATTACAAATTCTGCTTATCATATCGGAAACATATAAAGGTTAAGTTTAAATTTGGTCGGAAATTTTCGGGTCGTCACAGTACCTACCCGTTAAAGAAATTTCGTCCCGAAATTTGATTGAGGTCGTCATGGCTAACAATAAGAATGTTATTATGACGAATATAAGTTGATTCATAGGGTTTTATCATGATTGAGAAATATGGATAAAATAATTTGATTACTCTAAACGTATGAGTGAAGCTATCGTAAAAGAGTGAAATGAGAAAACAGGGATTCGTCTTATCTTTTGACGTCATCACGGTTGATTTCCGGATTAAAGAAAATATTTGTAATCTATATAGGATTTGATTCTTCGATGATTAAGGAAATTATGATCCTCTTCGATTTAATGTGATGATTCATCTCAATTTTTCTGTCGGATATTTCACTATAAATCCACCTCCTTTGTTTTCAATTAATTCACACCTTCTATTCTTTCTCCCTCAATTCTTACTTTAAAATTATTCGTCAATATGCTTCATCCAGTGCTGATTCTCGATATACTCCTCACTTTCATATCTGTCGTTCTTCTTTTTCATCTACCTCCGGAAGAATCTATTTACTTCTACTATACTCTTGGTTTTATAGTGTTTTTTGTTCTCCCGTGTCTTTATATTGCTATATGCATCGATATATACGGTTTATAATTTTTGGGTTGTTGTTGGGTTTTATATCTTCCCTTATATTTCGATGTCCCTGCTTCTGTCTTCTATAATCATTGTCATCCCCAATTAATGCTCTCTTTTATTTTCTGCGATTTATACCCCAATTTCTATTTCGGAGTTTTGTCCTTTCGTTTCTTCTTCTTGCGATTAAGCACCGCTTGTAATGGTCCAGAATTCGCATATATGAATTTCGGAATGAACATTGTTAATGTTCTAAGAAGGAAATTGTAATGGCACGATCTTGACTTGTCAAATTACTAGAATACCTCGGATAAGGCCGAATCATCAAGAAATATTTTCTTGATATTTTAGAGGTTAAAGAGAATACAAGAGTCGTGTAACATAGAACATGATGACGTTATAATCTGTGAATCATCACGTTCCATTTAGAAACTCAGCATGACTTACTGTAATATAATCACGTTGATCAAGTGTCATTATATTATACTAGTTCATGCTTCAGTTCCCAACACTACTTCAAAAATATTCCTATTTTAAATTCGAAAGTTTCAGAATTTAGAAACTAAAATAGTTTCTTTTATGATGTAATACAGATAGCACGAAGAGGTAAATGATTTTAGATAAGAATAATTATGGAAATATCTTCAGAAATATGGAGGATATTTATAATAAAAGATACGATGATATCTTAAAATTTCTAATATCAGAGGATGATGAAGAATATTGTCTGTAAGGGTTTAGAGTCAGGAGCAAGGTATTCGATAATGACTTCAGCAGACATGGAATCATTTGGATTCTTTGAAGGTAGATTTCATCCTTGTGATTTATCCACAGCCTTCTTCATGGTTTGCTCAATCCGTATTTTTCAGTACCAAATCTTCTCTTTTTCTGAGCTTTGCTAAGACACTACTCTTTATCATCAAACTTTTTACTATTAAGGTCGTTTATAGTTTTTGCTGCTTCATCAGTATTTCGAGAACTAGTTCTCAGTTTAGGGTGTTTTTCAGAAACTTCACATTCAAAGTATATAAGTCCAGAAGATAGACACATATAATTGTTGGTGTAGACATGCTGCGAGATTTCAAAATACTGATTGCTAATTTCTGATGATTCGTATGGCAATTCTCGTTACAAGATGCAGATGGGTAAATGATGGGGTTTTGATAAATATAAAGATTTTTCGGAAAATCAAAGATCAATGAAGTTGTTAATAAGTTTACTGCAAATGTGGCGAGATATGAAAGGTTCCCCGGTAATAATGATGAAGGGGTAATCATTATAATAAGACTTATTCGATTGAACAATTGAAGTTGGTTTGCTGGAGCTGTGACAAAACCGTCTATTTTTAGAATGGATTGAAAAGTTATTTTAGCTAGTGAATGTCAAAAGGTCTGACATGGATACATGTTAAATTATGACTTTAGTTTCAAGAGTTTTTTTAGGTACGTAACTGTGGATAACATGTGGTTGGATCATCATCTCGATTGTTCATTATTTGAAGTGTCTTCAGGTATTTCGAAGGGTTTGAACACAGATTATAATCGTTAATATACATACGATGTTCTAACACAGTTTTGAAGTTAAAGTATAGCTTTGAAAGATGTAAGAATCTAAGACTGATGATACCGATTATAACTTGAATTGAATTCGGCGATTTCAAAATCAGAATATGTAATTAGATTTTTGAATGAGTATGGTTGTTTTGATTTCTATAAAAGAATGTATATTGTTGTGAAAGTAGGGAGTATAATGGATGATCTGCTGAATCAGATTCGAAGAATGTAACATATTAATTGTGAATTTATATATCTCTCGGGTATTACCTACCCGTTAAAAAAAATGTCACAATTAATATTTTGTACAAAAGAATTTTATTACAGTCTTTATGGAAATATATGTGTATATTTCTTTAGATGTAATATAGATTTAATGAGTTAATATTAAATTAAACTCACTTGATTTATATATATATATATATATATATATATATATATATATATATATATATATATATATATATATATATATATATATATATATATATATAAAGGCTAGGATAGATAATTTATAAACTTTAGAAATTACATAATCGTCGTAGAATGTTTTCTCAATGAAGTTATGAATCAATACTTCATCGTTGTGGTATTCCTTAGTATCTACAGGGCGTATGACGTCGATGCTCATGGGACAGATTGTGAAGTTGAGGTTTGCGATGCGGTTGTTGTTGGTGGTGGTAATGGTACTGTTGATGTTGTTGATGGTGGTACTTGTTATGTTGCTGGTGCTGCTGCTGGTGTTTGTAACCTTTGCACCATATTCTCCAAAGCCACTACCCGAGCGCCAAGCTCGTTGACTTCTTCTATTACACCTGGGTTATTGTCGATTCGGACGAGCGGATAAATAAGATCTAGAATTTGGTGTAGTATATAATCATGACGAGATACTCTGGAAATGAGAGAAAATGGTGTTTCGAACAGGTTCGCCGGTAAGTGCTTCAGGTTCATTGCCAAGAGGGCAATGTGGTGGATGGAAAGGATCGCCTTCTTCTTATCTCCAATGATTAAGGAGGCTACGAACCCATCCCCAATTCATCCAGAATAGATGATGGCTGATTGGTTGATCCATTCCAGTCACACTGCTTTCGGAGCTTGAGTGGGATTCAATTTCAGAATCCGAGGAACTTGAACTAATGACGAATTCCATTTCGGACGATTTGATAAAGGATTTTTCGATACGAAATGATTTTTCGGCTATCGGGTGGTATTCTAACTACATAGAATATCTATATATATAGATCAAAAGATTTCATAGATTACGGAGGAATTTATGGAATATGTCAGGCAAAGTTTACGGTAATAGATACGATAAGATATGATTTAGCAGATACGCTAAGATATGAATTTTGTCTATACACTATTCATGCAATCAATGCAGCAAGACGTTTCTAGACTAAGAATGATAAGCAGGTAATTTCCTAAGGATGGTAAGTAGATGATTTCTGATTAAAAATGATAAACAAAACTTTTGACATGCAGACACGGTCGAAGTCCAGACTCACTAATGCATCTTAACAACTATCAGTTAGACACACTAATGCAAGACCTGGTTCGCTAAGACCACCGCTCTGATACCAACTGAAAGGACCCGTTCATATACATTATAAACGATTCACAATAGTTGATTACATCGCGAGGTATTTGACCTCTATATGATACGTTTTACAAACATTGCATTCGTTTTTAAAAGACAAACTTTCTTTACATAAAAAATTGACGGCATGCATACCATTTCATATTACATCCAACTATAATTGACTTAATATTAATCTTGATGAACTCAACGACTCGAATGCAACGTCTTTCAAAGTATGTCATGAATGACTCCAGGTAATATCCTTAAAATGAGCTAATGCACAGCGGAAGATTTCTTTAATACCTGAGAATAAACATGCTTTAAAGTGTCAACCAAAAGGTTGGTGAGTTCATTAGTTTATCATAATCAATCATTTCCGTAATAATAATAGACCACCTGATTTCAGTTTCCATAAATATCCGTACACTCACAAGTGTTTAAAAGTATTCTATAAGTTGTAGGCACCCGGTAACAAGCCTTAACATTCATGTTTTACCCTCTGAAGTACACCAGATCAGGTGTGTTTAAAATAACCTCGAAGTACTAAAGCATCCCATAGTCAGGATGGGGTTTGTCAGGCCCAATAGATCTATCTTTAGGATTCACGCCTACCGTACATAGACAAGTAGTTTAATGTTACCATGCTAAGGGTATATTTCTGGTTTAAACCCACATAGAATTAGTTTTAGTACTTGTGCCTACTTCGTAAAACATTTATAAAACAGCGCATGTATTCTCAGCCCAAAAATATATATTGCAAAAACAATTAAAAAGGGAGCAAATGAAACTCACAATACTGTATTTCGTAGCAATTATGTATATGACGGCACTGAAAATGATAAACGTTAGGTTGACCACACGAGCAATACCCTCGATCAATACCCATAACCTCCATAGCTATAACCCATAATTTCCTTAGCTCTATCCCGTTTGAAAACTTATTTTGAAATCGTCCGAGTATAACTCCGTCGTAGTATTTTATGTATACTAATAATATCTTGAAATAATACAAAAAATATATATATATGTAATTCGATTGAGAGATTTTAGAGAAATATATTTTCAAGTTTCTATGAAATAATGAAACCTATTGAATTCTATTTATAATAGATTTTTGAATTATTAAAGTGAATTATTAAAGTATGAATTATTAAAGTGAATTATTAAAGTATGAATTATTAAAGTAAATTATTAAAGTGAATTATTAAAGTATGAATTATTAAAGTGAATTATTAAAGTGAATTATTAAAGTGAATTATTAAAGTGAATTATTAAAGTGAATTATTAAAGTATGAATTATTAAAGTGAATTATTAAAGTATGAATTATTAAAGTTAAAGTAAAATAAAAGTAAAGTAAAGGTAAAGTTAAAGTATATTAAAAGTATAAAACTATATACGTATAATACGCGTATAAATACATATATTATTAATTTAAATCGTTATATATATTTAATAAAATAAAATATAAATATCGTTATCTTTATCATACTGGTTAAGTAATGAGTTGTCAAAAGTGGTTCTAGATATTTATAAAAGATATATACGTTTTAATAATAAAGTTCTTTTTAAACTAAAAATGTTTTTTTGTACTTTTGAAACTAAATCAAATAAATATGATAATTTTGTTTTCCAAAACTAAATATATTTAAGAATCATTTTGTTAAAAGGTTAAAATAATGGAAATCGTTATACCACAAAACATTTTAGAAAAGTAGAATTATATATATTCATAATAGGTTTCAAGTTTTTAAATTACAGTCTGTTGGTGAAGCATGGGATAAAGTCCAAAGGTTAAATAAACGTATGAAATCATCTTAATGAAAAATGTCGAGTTACTTAACTTGTCGATATCCAACATCTAAGTTATTTACACTCCACGTTCTTATTTTCATATTAAATAAAATGAAAGTTAACATAGTTATCTTATCAAGGTCACGAGGAAATATTATAAAACATGTCTTGGAAATTAAACAGAAATTTCCACTAACCCTTGTCTAGTTCTCGTTAATTGACACATTTGTTCTTATTTATAAATCACTTTACCATTTTCCAAATGTTGTCAAAAAGAATAGATTTCTTAAATCACAGTGGACCTCATAACATAGGCCCGTAATCATATCATAATGTATCTGATAATTCAATCATTTGATATTATCTCTTAATTCTGTCGATAAATATATCGAAACAAATACGTTCATGTAAAGTATCATATATCTAATACTTTGTTAATGTTTTCAGTTAATATTATATATTATATATACATATCTATATACTCATAATTGTTCGTGAATCATCGAACACGGTCAAAGGGTAATTGATTACATGAATGTAGTTCCAAACTTTTTGAGATTCAACATTACAAATTCTGCTTATCGTGTCGGAAACATATAAAGGTTAAGTTTAAATTTGGTCGGAAATTTTCGGGTCGTCACATATTTTATCATTTGGAAAAATATATATATATATATATTCATTTAAAAATATAAATTTATATATATTAGAAATATTTATTTAATAATATAATATTTAGTTTTTCAAATACTAATTATATTTCAAAGTATAATTTAATATCGTTTACATAATAGGAATTATTATATCATATACCTTTTCATTTTAAAACTTAACTAAGTATAGTTCATTTATGTACTAGTGTTTATTTTAACTTCTTAACGTACTTATTTACATATCTAAATATCAATCGAATTAATAAGCGAGTGTTACAATCATTTACTTAATTAATTTGAAATCAAATATATCTTATATACATAAACACGTTTTAAATACACGTTGCAAGTTATCTATATATATTTAACAACCAATATTCCAACTTACGTTAATTAATCAAAGACGTTTTAAATAATCAAGTTCTATTATATCGAAAAACGTTTTCATACATTTGACACTAAATCAATTGATTATTATGTAATTTAGTCTTCACTAACTTTTGTCTAATTCTCGTTATTTGACACCTTGTTTTCATATGTAGATCACTTTACCAATTATTCCGAATACCGTTAAAAAGGAAAGGTTTCCTAAATCAAAGTGGACCTCTCAATAGAGACCCGTAACCATATCACAATGTATCTGATGATTCAATCATTTGATATTATCTTCTAATTCCATCGATAAACATATTGAAACAAATACGTTCGTGTAAAGTGTTATACATTTAATACTTTGTTAACATTTTCAATTTATAATACATACATATATATATATATATATATATATATATATATATATATATATATATATATATATATATATATATATATATATATATATATATATATATATACATATATATATATATAATCATATCCATTTATATAATGGTTCGTGAATCGTCGGGATTTAGTCGAGGTTAAATGAATGTATAAACACAGTTTAAAATTCTTGAGATTTAACTTAACAACTTTGCTTATCATGTCGGAATAATATAAAGATAAAGTTTAAATTTGGTCGGAAATTTCCGGGTTATCACAGTACCTACCCGTTAAAGAAATTTCTTCCCGAAATATGATTGGGATGGTCATGGCTGACAATAAATATGTTTTCATGACTCATACGAGTTGGAATATAGAATTTTATCATCAGGGAGTAGTATGGATAAAACAATTCGTTTATGTGAAGAGTACGAGTGTAGCTATCACAAAAGAATGAAATGAGTAAATGCGGTTTCGTCTTTAACTGGTGACGTAGTCACTGTTGATTTCCAGAATTCAAGGAATTTAGAAGAAAATCTTCGTAATAAGATTTGATTCTTCGGTAATTAAAGAAATAGGATCTTCTTTGGTTAAATGCGATAATCTGTTTTGATTTCTCTGTCGGATATTTCACTATAAATCCACCCTCTTCATTTCCTTATTTTCCACATACTTTCTATTCTTTCTCCCTCAATTCATATTTTAAAGCATTCGTCACTATGCTCCATCCAGTTCTAATTCTTGATATACTTCTGACTTTCATATCTGTCATTATTCTTTTTCATCTGCTGATAATGCTAAAAACGAACATATATTTCATAGCATTATTCCTCAAGAACGACAAGATTTTAGTTGCAATTGTCCTATTTACAAGTGATATTCGTTTAAATAATAAAAGGTGAAGACAAAAGGCAGATTCGACGAATTGAAGACGCAAACCACCAAAAAGCTCAAAAGTACAAAAGACAATCAAAGAGGTTCCAATTATTGATAAGAAACGTCTCGAAATTACAAGATTACAAGATTCAAAACGCAAAGTACAAGATATTAAATTGTACGCAAGGACGTTCAAAAATCCAGGACCGGGACCAGAGTCAACTCTCAACGCTCGACGCAACGGACTAAAAATTACAAGTCAACTATGCACATGAATATAATATAATATATAATTAATTCTTAAAATTAATATATATATTATAATATATTTAAAAATCGTCGGCAAACAAAGAGCCAAAGCTGGGTGAGCTGTAAAAACAAACTCCGCGACTCGCGGAGTTTGAAGGCAAAAAATGCCGCGAGTCGCGGAGCTCCCCTGGACGAAAATTCCTATAAAAGCCAGCGCAGTTCGACGTAAAAAAATATCATATATCCATCCTCTCTATATCTATACGTAAATATTTATATTTATATTTTAATTTTAATTTTAATTTTAATCCTAATAATAAGGGTATGTTAGCGAATGTTGTAAGGGTGTAAGTCGAAATTATGTCCGTGTAACGCTACGCTATTTTTAATCATTGTAAGTTATGTTCAGCCTTTTTAATTTAATGTCTCGTAGCTAAGTTATTATTATGCTTATTTAAAACGAAGTAATCATGATGTTGGGCTAATTACTAAAATTGGGTAATTGGGCTTTGTACCATAATTGGGGTTTGGACAAAAGAACGACACTTGTGGAAATTAGACTATGGGCTATTAATGGGCTTTATATTTGTTTAACTAAATGATAGTTTGTTAATTTTAATATAAAGATTTACAATTGGACGTCCCTATAAATAACCATATACACTCAATCGGACACGATGGGCGGGATATTTATATGTACGAATAATCGTTCATTTAACCGGACACGGGAATGGATTAATAGCTACTAGAATTATTAAAACAGGGGTGAAATTATGTACAAGGACACTTGGCATAATTGTTAACAAAGTATTAAAACCTTGGGTTACACGCAGTCGATAACCTGGTGTAATTATTAAACAAAGTATTAAAATCTTGTTACAGTTTAAGTCCCCAATTAGTTGGAATATTTAACTTCGGGTATAAGGATAATTTGACGAGGATACTCGCACTTTATATTTATGACTGATGGACTGTTATGGACAAAAACCAGACGGACATATTAAATAATCCAGGACAAAGGACAATTAACCCATGGGCATAAAACTAAAATCAACACGTCAAACATCATGATTACGAAAGTTTAAATAAGCATAATTATTTTATTTCATATTTAATTTCCTTTATTTTATATTTAATTGCACTTCTAATTATCGCACTTTTATTTATTGTTATTGTATTTAATTGCACTTTTAATTATCGTACTTTTTAATTATCGCAATTTTATTTTATCACACTTTTATTTATCGCAATTTCATTATTGTTATTTACTTTACGCTTTAAATTAAGTTATATTTATTTTTATTATTTTACATCAGGTTTTAACTGCGACTAAAGTTTTTAAAATCGACAAACCGGTCATTAAACGGTAAAAACCCCCTTTATAATAATAATATTACTTATATATATATTTGTATTTTTATAAAATAAAACTAATATAGCGTTAATCTTTGTTTAAAGATTTTTTTCCCTGTGGAACGAACCGGACTTACTAAAAACTACACTACTATACGATTAGGTACACTGCCTATAAGTGTTGTAGCAAGGTTTAAGTATATCCATTCAATAAATAAATAAATATCTTATGTAAAATTGTATCGTATTTAATAGTATTTCCTAGTAAAATTTAAGCTATTTTATATACACCTCGCATAACATCATCTGCTGCCGGAAGAATCTATTTACTTCTACTATACTCTTGGTTTTATAGTATTTTTAGTTCTCCCGTGTCTTTACGTTGCAATACGTATTGATATATACGGTTTGTAATTTATATGTTGCCGTCGGGCTTTATATTTTTCCTTATTTTTTGAAGTCCCTGCTTCTATCTTTCTATAATTATTGACATCTACAGTTAATGATCTTTTCTGTTTGCTGCGATTTATACCCCCTTTCTATTTCGGAGCTTCATGCTTTTTGTTTTTTTCCCGCAAGTAATGGTCCAGAATTCGTAGGTATGGAGTTTCGAATTATCATAATATACAAAGTAGAAAGTAAAGGTAGTAGCACGATTTGATTTGTCAAATTACCAGAATATTCGGAAAAGACTGAATCATTAAGAAAATATTTTCTTGATATTTTTAGAGGTTAAATAGAATACTATAGTCGCGTAACATGGCACATGATGACGGTATGGTCTGTAAATCGTCATGTCCCATTAGAACTCAGCAAGACTTACTGTAATATAATCACATTGATCAAGTGTCATTATATTATACTAACTCATGCATCAGTTCCCAACACTACTTCAAAAACATTTATATTTTAAACTCGAAGGTTTCAGAATTTAGAAACTAAAATAGTTTCTTTTATGATGTAACACAGATAGCGCGAAAGAGGTAAATGACTTCGGATAACAATAGTTATGAAGATATCTTCAGAAACATCAAAGATATTTATAATGAAAGATATGATGATATTTTAAAATATCTAAGATTAGAGGATGATGAGGAATATTGTCCGCAAGGGTTTAGAGTAAGGAGTAAGGTATTCGCTAAAGACTTCAGCAGAAACTGAATCATTTGGATTCTTTGAAGGCAGATTTAGTCTTTGTGATTTGTCCACAGCCTCCTTCATGGTTTTCTCAATCCGTTTTCCAGTTTCAAACCTTCTCTTTTTCTGAGCTTTGCCAACACACTATTCTTTATCATCAAACTTTTGACTGTTACAGTTTTCTACTGTTTCTACTGCTTCATTCAGCTTTTCCAAAAATTCGGAGAACTAATTCGTAGATTGGGGTGTTTTTCAGAAACTTCACATTCGAAGTATGTAAGTCTAAGAGATAGACGTTATATGTACAATATAACTGTTGGCATAGACATGCTGCGAGATTTCAAAATACTGATTGTTGATTCCCAGTAATTGGCATGACAATTCTTGTTACAAGATGTGGATGAGTAAATGATGGGGTTTCGATAAATATAATGATTTTTCGGAAAGTCAAAGATCAGTGAAGTTGTTGGTAAGTTTATTGCTAATGTGGTGGAACCTAAACGGTTCCCTGGTAACGATGACGAAAGTGTAATGTATATATCGAGGTTATAGTAAGATTGTTTCGACTGAAAAGTCGAAGTTGACTTGCTGGAGCTATGACAAAATTAGTTACCTTGGAGAGGGATTGTAAAGTTATTTTTGGTAATAAATGCCAAAGGGGCTGACACGGCTATGTGTTAGTCTATGGCTTTGGTTTCGAGAATTTCTAGGTGTATCGCTATACGCGTAATCCTTCTTTTCGTTGATAACGTGTGGTTGGATCATCCTCTCGGTTGTTTCTTAATTGAGGGGTTTTAAGAATCATGAATGGTTTAAACACAGATTGTAATCGTCAATATGCATATGATGTTCTAGAATTTTGAATGATACGAATATTTTTCTGGGTTTTATGAATAAAAGTGATGTTCTAGCACAGTTTTGAATTCAAAGTATGTCTATGAAAGATGTAGAAATCTAAGAGTGATGTCTTCTGTTAAATCTTGACTTGGATCAGAATATGTAATCAAATTTGGATGAGAATAATTGTTTTGATTTTTATGAAAGGATGTATATTGTTGTGAAAATAGTGAATATAGTTGATGATTGCTGAATCAGAATCGAAGAATGTAACATATCAATTGTGAATTTATATATCTTTCGGGCATTACCTACCCGTTAAAAGTTTCACAAGTAATATTTTGTACCAGAGAATTTTATTACCGTCTTTATGAAAATATATGTATGTATATTTTCTTTAGATGTAATACAGATTTAATGAGTTAATATTAAATTAAACTCATTTGATTTTTGGCTGGAACTAGAATGAATAATCTCTAACATTAGAGATTACATAATCTTCACAGAGTATTTCACTACTGTGTTTAATACTCCATTATTTATTCTTATTGATATTTCCTTAGTGAATCATGTTGATGCTCATAGAGCTCTTGCTAACTTCGCAAGGTACGAATGATGTTTCTTAGAGAGTTACTTAGATTATTATGAAACGGAATTTGTGATGACCTGGAAATTTCTGACCAAATTTAAACTTAATCTTTGTATGAGTAACATTTTCGACACGATAAACAAAGTCTGTAAAACTGAATCTCAAAATTTTTGAACTATTTTCATATATTCAAATACCTTTCGGTTGTTCTCGATGATTCGCGGACAATTATATGTATATAGATACATATATATATATATATATACTATAACTTGAAAACGTAACAATGTATTAATTTTTTTATACCGTACATTAAACTTATTGGTTTAAATATTTATTTGAATATATATGATAAGTTGGAATATTAATTGTATGAATAACTTACGACGTATATTTAAAACGTGTTTATGAATGTTGAAAATATATATTAACTTGGTCATAAAACGATTTGTTATTATATATATATATATATATTAACAAATAGCGAGACAATGATTTATAGAAGTAAATGACCAAAACACTCGAAAGTTTAAGATACACTTTGAATGATATAGTTTATTGATAATTTAAGACTATATTTTGACAAAAGTACGAGTCACAAAACGTAAATTGCGAGTTTTCTAAGCGTACGAAAATGCGTTCGAGAAACCGAAACCGGGACATAAGTCGAGTGACAACGTACGAGTCATCGGAACGAAAATTACAAGTCAAATATGCACATGAATTTAATATAATATATAATTAATTATTTAAATTATATATATTATATATATTATATTTAATTATGTCGACAAACAAGAAAACAAAAAAATATGTGAGCTGGATCTGACGGCCATGCGATCGCATGAGAATTAGGCATAAAACCTATGCGATCGCATGGGCATCAGCATTAGGCCACATTATAAAGCACAATCATTCGGTTCAGTTTTGCACACACAATTCACTTCTCTCGATCTCTCAAGCATATAAATACAAAAAATATTTATTATTAATTTTATTATTATTATTATTATTATTATTATTATTATTATTATTATTATTATTATTATTATTATTATTATTAAGATTAATATTATTATTAATCTTATTAATTATTAGTATTATTAATTATTAATTAGTAATATACATAAAATACTACGACGAGGTTATGAGCGTGTCACTTTCAAAAATGGGTTTTTGAGCGGGATAAAGTTAAGGAAATTATGGGTTATAGCTATGGAGGTTATGGGTAATGTTCATGGGTATTATTTACAAGTCAAACCTACTGTTATCATCTATGTTGCGTCTACGTACTTTTCTGCAATATTGAATCACAATATTGATACGTAAGCATTTATATTTTATCTTTTATATACTAATAGTGTATCCATGTCTAGTGCTCGAGTATATATATTTATGCATGCTCGTATGCAAAATTTCGTTGTTAAACAGTTTATGATGAATCACGAATTAAATACATATATTACTGGTAAAAGGTATATGATATGCATGTTTTTGGAAAGCTGGCGAAAAATCAATGACTTTTCATTTAGATATCGAATAGTTTCGATGAACGGATTAAAAGATATGATCAACTGAATTATGATTGACGTTAATTGAAATTGCTTTTGAATCTGCAATTAAGATTTAAACAACTTGTTTACGAGATTGATAAATTGGATTTTTGAATATTATCAACCGAGTAAATGAATCCTTATATAAGGTACGTCTCATTTTGTTAAACAACTGTCAAAATTGACTTTTTGAAACGACTTTGGATAACTTTTGTATGTCGATCTCGAGCATTAGGATTATGATACACTATGACCTGACCTAGCTTGATAGACATTTATTGACCAACATATGTTCTTTAGGTTGAGATCTACGATTATTTGATATTTTGAGTTTCGGTCACATTACGATGAACAACTTTATGTGCTGCTAAGGTGAGTTTCATTGATCCATTTTTAATTGCTTTTTCAATATATATTTTTGGGCTGAGAATACATGCACTTTATTTTAAATGCAATGGATACAAGTACATACTAAATTCTACACTGAGTTTGAACCGAAAATCCCTTAGCTTTGGTAACTGTTAACTGCCAGTTATAAGAACTGGTGGGCGCGATTAGTAGTATATGGATCTATAGAGCTTGATATCCCCGTCCGAGCTAGAGCACTAGCCTTTTAACGGACGTATGCTATTTGAGAAACGTACACGTTGGTTTGCGTATATTATTAAGATGATTATACAAAGGGTACAAATTATATATGCGTTAAGTTTAGTTACCAGGGTGCTCAATTTCGTAGAATATTTTGATAAACGTTTCTGGATGAAACAACTGAAATCTTGTGATCCACCTTTATGTACAGATTATGCAAAAAATTAAAACTATGAACTCACCAACCTTTGTGTTGACACTTGTTAGCATGTTTATTCTCAGGTTCCCTAGAAGTCTTCCGTTGTTTGCTTATATGTTAGATAAGCTATGTGCATGGAGTCTTACATGGCATATTTTTCAAGGAAACGTTGCATTCACCAAATCATCACCATGTATCTTATTTTGACTGCATTGTCAACGGAAGTACTATTGTAAACTATTATTTACGGTGATTGTCTATATGTAGAAATCATCAGATGTCGAAAACCTTTGATTTAAATATTCATTTATGTTGTGCCTTTTCAAAAGAATGCAATGTTTACAAAACGTATCATATAGAGGTCAAATACCTCGCAATGAAATCAATGAATGACGGGTTCGTCCATATGGATTTGGAGCGATCGTCACAGTTGGTATCAAAGCGTTGGTCCTAGTGAACCAGGTCTTGCATAAGTGTGTCTAAGTGATAGTTGTTAGGATGCATTAGTAAGTCTGGACTTCGACTGTGTCTGCATGTCAAAAGTTTTGCTTATCATTTCTTGTCAGAAATTACCTGTCTATCATCTTAAGTCTAAATGCGTCTTATTGCATTGATTGCATAGATAGTGTATAGACAAAATTCATATCTTGGCATATCTATTACAGTAAACTTTGACTGCCATCTTCCGAAAATTTCTCCGTAATTTACGGGATTTTGGTATTATATATACATATGTAAATTATGTACTGAAGAGTACCAATCAAATTCTATAATGTATTTCATATCAAAAATTATCTCTCTAATTATACAAGATGGATCCCGTATCTAGTTCAAATTCCTTAAATTCCGACAGCTATTCCGATATGGATATTCACCTGAACTCTGAAGAAAGGGTAACCGGAATGGATCAACCAATCAGCCATCACCTATTCTAGCTGAATTGGGGATGGGTTCGTAGCCTACTTAATCATTGGAGACAAGAAGAAGGTGATCCCTTCCATCCACCACATTCACCTCTTGGCGAAGAACCTGAAGCACTTACCGGCGAACCTATTTGTAATACTATTTTCTCTCTCATTTCCAGAGTATCTCATCATGATTATATACTATCCTATATTATAAATCTTATTTATCCGATCGTTCGAACCACCGATCATCCCGGTATAATAGAAGAAGTCAACGAGCTTCGTGCTCGGGTAGTGGCTTTGGAGAATATGGTGCAAGGGTTACGAACACCAGCAGCAGCACCCGCAGCATAACCGGTACCACCATCATCCAAACCAACATGATCAACACCACCACCAACAACCACATCCGCATCACACGCCTCAACATCACAATTTGTACCTCGGATATCAACATCATACGCACCATAGGTACCAAGAAGTACCAGCAACGACAAACGATGAAGTATGGATTCATAACTTCATCGGAGAAACATTCTACGGTGATTATGTAATTTCTAAAGTTTAGAGATTATCTATTCTAGCCTTAACCCTAAATCAGATAGAGTAGAAACCCTTATCAGAATGGAGTAAGATACAAGCTAGACTTGTTTTACCAACAACATCAACTGTACCCTTAGCCTCACCAGCACAGTCAGTGCTGTCAACATCATCAGAATCAGCAGCACCTCTAACATCACAAGCTCCGTCAGTTCAAGAAAGCACCGTGGACATCATTACGAGTCAACAACGAGTATATTGTATCAATGAGTTATGAAGTAATAACTCAATTCATCTAAAGAATTTATATGTATATCTTATATATATAAATTTTAAAACCATCATGAATCTTTTCGTACTAAGCTATTACGTGTGAATTTTAAGGGGTAGATACTACTCGGTTAATTCATATTACTAATATGCTATGATGTACATCCTTCGTTAACAACTTAACCATCGTTAACTACAAATATCTGTTTCAACTCAATGAATTCCATTTCATAGTGAACTTAGTGTATTAATCAATTACATGTTTGATTTTACACTTTTATCTTCGATGTACTCGAAACTTTCTAGAAAACATCATTTATATCTTATGAAGTTCATAAGAATTCCACGAGCATCGACATCCTTTACCGAGGAATAAGAATAAATAATGAAGTATTGATTTCATTAGTAAAATACTCCGCGAAGATTATGTAATCCTTAATGTTTTAGAGATTATTCATTCAATTCAAAAATCAAATGAGCTTAATATGATATTAACTCATCAAATCTTTATTACATCTGAAGAAAATATACATACATATATTTTCATAAAGACGGTAATAAAAAAAATTCGTTTGTACAAAGTATTAATTGTGAAATCTTTAACGGGTAGGTAATACTCGAGAAATATATAAGTTCACAATTAATATATTATACTGTACATTCTTCAACTTTGATTCAAAAATTATTAACTATGCTCACAGCGATATACAATCGTTTTCATACAAATTCAATTACATTTTCTGATTTTGAAAAATCAGAATCCAAGCCAAGATTTAACAGAAAACATCACTCTTAGATTCTTACATCTTTCAAATGCTATACTTTGACTTCAAAACTGTGCTAGAACATCACTTCTATTCATAAACCCAGAAAAAAAAAAGAAAAAAAAAATTTGTATCGTTCAAAATTCTAGAACATCATATGTATCTTGACAATTACAATCTTCATGCAAACCCTTCAAACTTTTGAAAACACCTCGGATTAATAACCAACGATTCGGTTATGATAACTTTGAATGCTGATGAAGCAGCAAAAACTGTAAACGACCTTAACAGCCAAAAGTTTGATGATAAAGAATAGTGTGTTGGCAAAGCTCAGAAAAAGAGAAGGTTTGGAACTGGAAAATGGATTAAGCAAAGTATGAAGGAGGCTGTGGATAAATCACAAAGACTAAACCTGCCTTCAAAGAATCTAAATTATTCAGTATCTGCTGAAGCCATTAACGAATACCTTGCTTCCGAATCTAAACCCTTGCGGACAATATTCTTCATCATCCTCTGATATTAGAAATTCTAAGATATTATCGTATCTTTCATTATAAATATCCTCCATATTTCTGGAGATAATTCCATAATCATTCTAATCGGAAATCAATTTTCTCCTTGCGATATCTGTATAACATCATAAAAGAAACTATTTTAGTTTCTAAATTTCGAAACCTTCGAGTTTAAAATATGAATATTTTTGAAGTGGTGTTGGGAACTGAAGCATGAGTTAGTATAATATAATGACACTTGATCAACGTGATTATATTACAGTAAGTCATGCTGAGTTTCTAATGGAACGTGATAAAGGTTCACAGATCATACCCTCATTATAAACCATGTTACATAACTCTTTCACTCTATTTAACCTCTAAACTATCAAGAAAATATTTTCTTAATGATTCGGTCTTTTTTTAGGTATTCTGGTAATTTGACAAGTCAGATTGTGCTATTACCGTTTTTTTTAGAACATTAATTATGTTCATTCCGAAATTCATACCTACGAATTCTGGACCATTATTCGCTTGATTTAAAGTCGGGAAGATAAAACAAAAGCATGAAGCTTCAAAATATCAATGGGAGTATATATAAATCACAGTAAATTGGAGAGGGTATTAACTGTGGATGTTAATGATTATGGAAAACAGAAGCAGAGACATCGAAATATAACGGAAGATATAAAACCCAACAACCACCCAGAAATTACAAACCGTGTATATCAATGCGTATAGCAATATAAAGACACGGGAGAATGAAAAACACTATAACCCCAAGGTAATGGTAGAAGAAAATAACTTCCTCTGGTGGTAGAAGAAAAGGAAGAATGGCAGATATGAAAGTTAGGAGTATATCAAGAATCAGAACTGGATGAAGCATTTTTACAATTTTTTGAAAATAGGAAATGAGGAAGAAGATGTAAGAGTGATGAAAATAATGAAACGGAAGAGGTCAATTTATAGCGAAATATCAAACATAGCAATCGAGGTAAATTACGCATTTAATCAAAAGAAATCTTAATTTCCTTAAATTCTGAAGAATCAAATCTTATTTAGATTATGAAGATTTTCTATTCCTTAAATTACGTAAATCAATCGTTAATACGTCAAGAGTTAAGACGAATCTCTATTCTCCATTTCACTCTTTTACGATAACTTCTCTCATACGCTTCGAATAATCGGATTGTTTTATCCATATTATTCAACGGTGATTAAACTCTATTTATCAACACATATACGGCATGAAAACATTTTTATTGTTAGTCATGACGACCTCACTCAAATTTCGGGACGAAATTTCTTTAACGGGTAGGTACTGTGATGACCTGGAAATTTCTGACCAAATTTAAACTTAATCTTTGTATGAGTAACATTTTCGACACGATAAACAAAGTCTGTAAAACTGAATCTCAAAATTTTTGAACTATTTTCATATATTCAAATACCTTTCGGTTGTTCTCGATGATTCGCGAACAATTATATGTATATAGATACATATATATATACTATAACTTGAAAACGTAACAATGTATTAATTTTTTTATACCGTACATTAAACTTATTGGTTTAAATATTTATTTGAATATATATGATAAGTTGGAATATTAATTGTATGAATAACTTACGACGTATATTTAAAACGTGTTTATGAATGTTGAAAATATATATTAACTTGGTCATAAAATGATTTGTTATTATATATATATATATATATATATATATATATATATATATATATATATATATATATATATATATATATATATATATATATATTAACAAATAGCGAGACAATAATTTATAGAAGTAAATGACCAAAACACTCGAAAGTTTAAGATACACTTTGAATGATATAGTTTATTGATAATTTAAGACTATATTTTGACAAAAGTACGAGTCACAAAACGTAAATTGCGAGTTTTCTAAGCGTACGAAAATGCGTTCGAGAAACCGGAATCGGGACATAAGTCGAGTGACAACGTACGAGTCATCGGAACGAAAATTACAAGTCAACTATGCACATGAATTTAATATAATATATAATTAATTATTTAAATTATATATATTATATATATTATATTTAATTATGTCGACAAACAAGAAAACAAAAAAATATGTGAGCTGGATCTGACGGCCATGCGATCGCATGAGAAATAGGCATAAAACCCATGCGATCGCATGGGCATCAGAATCAGGCCACATTATAAAGCTCAATCATTCGGTTCAGTTTTGTACACACAATTCACTTCTCTCGATCTCTCAAGCATATAAATACAAAAAATATTTATTATTAATTTTATTATTATTATTATTATTATTATTATTATTATTATTATTATTATTATTAAGATTAATATTATTATTAATCTTATTAATTATTAGTATTATTAATTATTAATTAGTAATATACATAAAATACTACGACGAGGTTATGAGCGTGTCACTTTCAAAAATGGGTTTTTGAGCGGGATAAAGTTAAGGAAATTATGGGTTATAGCTATGGAGGTTATGGGTAATGTTCATGGGTATTATTTACAAGTCAAACCTACTGTTATCATCTATGTTGCGTCTACGTACTTTTCTACAATATTGAATCACAATATTGATACGTAAGCATTTATATTTTATCTTTTATATACTAATAGTGTATCCATGTCTAGTGCTTGAGTATATATTTATGCATGCTCGTATGCAAAATTTCGTTGTTAAAAAGTTTATGATGAATCACGAATTAAATACATATATTACTGGTAAAAGGTATATGATATGCATGTTTTTGGAAAGCTGGCGAAAAATCAATGACTTTTCATTTAGATATCGAATAGTTTCGATGAACGGATTAAAAGATATGATCAACTGAATTATGATTGACGTTAATTGAAATTGCTTTTGAATCTGCAATTAAGATTTAAACAACTTGTTTACGAGATTGATAAATTTTATTTTTGAATATTACCAACCGAGTAAATGAATCCTTATATAAGGTACGTCTCATTTTGTTAAACAACTGTCAAAATTGACTTTTTGAAATGACTTTGGATAACTTTTGTATGTCGATCTCGAGCATTAGGATTATGATACACTATGACCTGACCTAGCTTGATAGACATTTATTGACCAACATATGTTCTCTAGGTTGAGATTTACGATTATTTGATATTTCGAGTTTCGGTCACATTACGATGAACAACTTTATGTGCTGCTAAGGTGAGTTTCATTGATCCATTTTTAATTGCTTTTGCAATATATATTTTTGGGCTGAGAATACATGCACTTTATTTTAAACACAATGGATACAAGTACATACTAAATTCTACACTGAGTTTGAACCGAAAATCCCTTAGCTTTGGTAACTGTTAACTGCTAGTTATAAGAACTGGTGGGCGCGAGTAGTAGTATATGGATCCATAGGGCTTGATATCCCCGTCCGAGCTAGAGCACTAGCCTTTTAACGGACGTATGCTATTTGAGAAATGTACACATTGGTTTGCGTGTATTATTAAGATGATTATACAAAGGGTACAAATTATATATACGTTAAGTTTAGTTACCAGGGTGCTCAATTTCGTAGAATATTTTGATAAACGTTTATGGATGAAACAACTGAAATCTTGTGATCCACCTTTATGTACAGGTTATGCAAAACATTAAAACTATGAACTCACCAACCTTTGTGTTGACACTTGTTAGTGTCATAACCCGTCCTTAACCATAAGAACGTGTTAGATAACGTATGATTTCATTGCGAGGTATTGACCTCTATATGCGACATTTTTTTAAAGAAAAACTGCATATATTATACATTACAAACCATGATCCTTATTTTTGATACAAGCTTTGGACAAAATAAAGATGATTATCGTTTAGCGATAATCTTCGACTTACAAACTTTACAAATGATAATAACAACCCGATTTCTAGCATATTTTACAACACAAGTTCTTGGATATGCAGTCTTATTTTTGACACAAATATGCGTACGCAAGATCCTGCTTAGATTCAACATGATGCAGCGGAAGCTTCTAATTATCACCTGAGAATAGACATGTTTAAAACGTCAACATAAAGTTGGTGAGATATAGGTTTAATGCCGGCAGCGATATAAATATAGACCACAAGATTTCATATATAAACATTTTAATAAAAATATTCTAAGTGGTTGAGCACTTGGTAACCATACTTAACACTTAATCACGTCGCATATTCCCTTTATTATGAAATCTTACTACACCGTACCAAGTGTAGTCACGAAACGAAGTACTGTGCAACCGTTGAATACTGGTCGTCCAGTCCGGTTGGGGTTGTCAGGCCCGATAGATCTATCAACAGGATTCGCGTTTACAATACCGCTGTAAATAACAGTTACCAAGCTACAGGGAAGTATGCCAGTGGTACAACTCAACGTAGAATATATTTTTCAGTTACTTGTGTCCATATCGTAAAACATAAAATACATGTATTCTCATCCCGAAATATTTAGAGTTTAAAAGTGGGACTATATACTCACTGTTGTCTTGAAGATATATATAATTTGACTTGGTCTCCGGTTGATATCACGAACCTATCCATATATAATATATCAATACCTTTTCTTTTTAAACAAACGTCACATATATATACTTGTTATACTTTTAATACTTTGAATAATTCCTTAGTCCGTAGTTAGCAGTTCGTTGTTAGTAATTCAATTTTAATGGTTCATTTTTAGATGTTTAATATACCCGCAATGAAATAAATAAAACCCCCTAACGAAATAAATAAAACCCCATCGTATATGTATTGGTCGAGATTAATCTTGACCCACGGTACCGGTGTTGTCAAATGACGTGTTGCGTACATAAAGTACCGGTGTTGTCAAATGACGTGTTGCGTACAAACATGGGATCTTATGATTAATCTTCTCGTGTTGTTTGCGGGTGATCCTGAACCATATAAAATTGAATTATAAGTACATATATATAAAATATCATGTTATCTTAGAAATATGTGATTTTATTTAATTTTTCCCAATTAATCCCGAAGTTAAACAAGTCTTAGATATCCGATCTCGTTTTGGTCATAGTTTCTTCGTTACAACTCCGTTTTCGTTGATTCAACTTGTCACTTCCTTGGATCGAGTCCCTCTTTAAGACTATGAACTGTAAATACCTTAGTTTGTATTCTAAATCACAGGTCATGGGTCAAACTTTAGTGAAACTTATGAAGTTAATCATTTTCCATCATGTAAACAACCTTAAATGATTATTTTTCTAAAAATACTTATACTTTGAGTTAAATCATGAAATTTTTATGTGTTATCATATTCATAGTAAAAATAATTTTTCCAGAAAATAAACCTCCAATTCAAAGTTTAAGATGGTTTTTAATTATCCAACCCAAAACAGCCCCCGGTTGCACTCCGACGTCGTAAATTCAGTTTTTAAGGTGTTCTTTGAAAAACCAAGTTATACCTTGTTAAATTAGCATATATTTATGATATATTACAGGTCTTGAAGTATTTTAAAAGTTAAGTTAGAAGGATCTATTTAGTTTGCAAACAAGTTTGAAAACATTCAAACTATGTTCTTGTTGTTAAAATTTTATACCACAAAATAAGATAGCTATATATATATGAATCGAATAAGGTTATGAACATAGATTCTACCTCAAGTTCCTTGGACAAGGTTGCTGTAAAAGAGGAGTAAAAATCTAGAACCAAAAGGGTGATGGAATTGGATGAAAGATTGGAAGTAAGTTTGTGTTCTTGGAAGGATTTCTTGAAGTGTTTTTGTATGGTTTTCTTATGGTGATTAACTAAGGTTTTTGAAGCTAAATGATGGGGAAAATGCTTGGAGATGATCAAGTATGAAGTTAAGAGTATTTTGAGAGAGAAATGGAAGTGTAAGTATGAGAAAATGGGGTGAAGAAATGGTGTGCATGCATAAAAACGTTTTTAGGTTATAAAGGAAAAAAAAGATACCTAACTTTGTTTTCTTGCTAAATAATTCATGCTACTTGACAAATGGTTGGTTCCACATATTTCTTAATCATTTAAGGCTGCTAAGGAGCAGATTTTTATTGGTATATACCAATAGTAAATACATCTAGAAGCTGCGTATGATACGGGTACATATACTCTAGGTATACGTATAGAAATCTTTGAGGAAACGGAACGAGGATTCAAATATAGCTATCTTTTGTAAATATACTTATATTGTTTTATGTATGTAAGCCCTTTAAAAGTGATAAAATACATATCTATACGATGCATGTATAAGTAATATAGGTTATAAGTATTTACGTCGAAAAACATTACGTATAGTTATCGTTTTGAAAACTTAAGTTAGTAGTTTTAAAATATACTTATAACTTATTGTTATTAATACAAAATGAGATATTAAAACATTCTTAGATCATGTTAAATATGTATATATACATATATATACACAAACGTATAATTATCATATGTTATATAGTTCGTGATATCATCGGTCAAACTAGACGGTCAAACGTTGTGTAAACTCTTTTCGGAAATATAAATCTCGACAATTTGGATTGCTTATCATGTTGGTAAGGTTTAATTTATGTAAATATTAATCTTATAAGTATAGAACGATCGAAAAAGTGCGGGTCGTTACATTACCTCCCCGTTAAATAAATTTCGTCCCGAAATTTTAAAATTGTACCTATTTTGCGTCATCGAGAAACAAGTGTGGATACTTTTGTTTCATCTGATCCTCTCATTCCCAAGTAAACTCAGGACCTCTTCGAGCATTCCAACGAACCTTAACGATCGGTATGTTGCTCTGCTTGAGCTGTTTAACTTCACGGTCCATGATTTCGATTGGTTCTTCGATGAATTGTAGTTTCTCATCGACATGGATTTCTTCAAGAGGAATGGTGAGATCTTCCTTTGCAAGACACTTCTTAAGGTTCGAGACGTGAAAGGTATTATGTACTCCGGCGAGTTGTTGCGGTAACTCGAGTCGATAAGCTACCGGTCCAATGCGTTCAATAATCTTGAACGGGCCTACGTACCTTGGGTTCAGTTTACCCCTTTTGCCGAAACGTATTACACCTTTCCATGGTGACACTTTTAACATAACCATGTCACCGATCTGAAACTCTAATGGTTTCCTTCGAACATCGGCGTAGCTCTTTTGGCGACTACGGGCTGTTTTCAATCTCTCCTTGATTTGTACAATCTTCTCAGTCGTTTCGTGTATGATCTCGGGACCCGTTAATTGTCGATCTCCTACTTCATTCCAACAGATAGGAGATCTACACTTCCTTCCATACAATGCTTCGAATGGCGCAGCTCCAATGCTCGCATGATAACTATTATTATACGAGAATTCTGCTAATGGTAGATATTTATCCCATCCGTTTCCAAAATCGATCACACATGCCCTGAGCATGTCTTCAAGAGTCTGAATCGTTCTTTCACTCTGCCCGTCGGTTTGCGGATGATATGCGGTACTCATATCCAAACGAGTTCCTAGTGCCTCCTGTAGTGATCGCCAGAACTTTGAGGTAAATCTACTATCACGATCAGATATAATGGAAATAGGTATTCCATGCCTTGAAACTATTTCCTTTATATATAATCGTAATAATTTCTCCATTCTATCCGTTTCCTTTATAGGCAAGAAATGTGCAGATTTGGTAAGACGATCAACAATTACCCAAATAGTGTCGTATCCCCAGGCAGTCTTTGGTAACTTCGTGATGAAATCCATGGTAATACCGTCCCATTTCCATTCTGGGATTTCTGGTTGTTGAAGTAATCCTGACGGCTTTTGGTGTTCTGCTTTGACTTTGGAACAAGTTAAACACTCCCCAACATATGTTGCAACGTCTGTCTTTAAATTAGGCCACCAATAATGCGTCTTAAGATCTTGATACATCTTTCCAACTGCAGGATGTATCGAGTATCTTGTCTTATGTGCCTCATTCAATATCAACTTCCTTAATCCACCCAACTTCGGTACCCAAATACGGTTTGCAAAATATCGAATTCCGTCTTCCCGTATAACGAGTTGCTTCTCATACTTCTTCATTATTTCATTTCTTATGTTTTCTTTAGTAAGTGCTTCTCGTTGAACTTCTTTGATTTGTGAGTTGAGATTCATGCGAATTTTTATGTTCATCGCTCGTACTCGAATTGGTTCTCGTTCCTTTCTGCTTAGAGCATCGGCCACCACGTTCGCCTTCCCGGGATGATAACGAATCTCACAATCATAGTCGTTTATCAGCTCGACCCACCTACGTTGCCTCATGTTCAGCTGTTTTTGATCGAAAATATGTTGAAGGCTTTTATGATCAGTAAACACAGTGCATTTAACCCCATACAAGTAGTGTCTCCATATCTTCAATGCAAACACGACTGCTCCCAGTTCTAGATCATGCGTCGTATAATTCCGCTCGTGAATCTTTAATTGTCGGGATGCGTATGCAATAACTTTCTTCCGTTGCATAAGAACGCAACCAAAACCTTGTCGCGAAGCGTCACAATATATTTCAAAATCATCGTTCCCTTCTGGTAACGATAAAATAGGCGCCGTAGTCAACTTCTTTTTCAGTAATTGAAATGCACTCTCCTGCTCAGAAGTCCATTCATATTTCTTCCCTTTTTGCGTTAACGCTGTCAACGGCTTAGCTATTCGGGAAAAATCTTGAATAAACCTTCTATAATAACCGGCTAAACCCAAAAATTGGCGTATCTGCATTGGTGTCTTAGGAGTCTCCCATTTTTCAATGGCTTCAATTTTTGCTGGATCAACCTGAATTCCTTTGCTACTAACAACGTGGCCAAGAAATTGCACTTCTTTCAACCAGAAAGCACATTTAGAAAATTTAGCATATAGCTGTTCTTTTCTCAACAACTCTAATATCAACCTTAAATGCTGCTCATGCTCTTGCTCACTCTTGGAATAGATAAGAATATCATCAATGAAAACGATAACAAACTTATCTAAATATGGACTACAAACTCGATTCATGAGGTCCATGAATACAGCTGGCGCATTCGTCAATCCAAACGGCATGACCAAAAATTCGTAATGACCGTAGCGTGTCCGAAAAGCAGTTTTTGGTATATCTTCTTCTTTGACACGTAATTGATGATAGCCCGATCTTAGGTCAATTTTCGAGTACACACATGATCCTTGGAGTTGATCAAATAAGTCGTCAATTCTCGGTAGTGGATACCGATTCTTGATAGTTAACTTATTTAATTCACGATAATCTATACACATTCGGAAAGATCCGTCTTTCTTCTTGATGAATAAAATTGGAGCTCCCCACGGTGAAGTACTTGGTCGTATGAATCCACGATCCAGTAATTCTTTTAACTGACTCTGAAGTTCTTTTAACTCGGACGGTGCAAGTCTATATGGAGCACGGGCAACCGGTGCAGCTCCTGGTACAAGATCTATTTGAAATTCTACAGATCTAAATGGAGGTAATCCCGGCAACTCTTCCGGAAATACTTCAGGAAAATCTCTTGCCACAGGCACGTCATTGATGCACTTCTCTTTTTCTTTCTTTTCGACTTTATTAACATGTGCTAAGATAGCATAGCACCCTTTCTTCAAGCACTTTTGAGCTTTCAAATAACTAATGAGTTTTAGCTTTGATTTACCCTTCTCTCCATAAATCATTACTGGCGTTTTATCCTTACGAGGAATGCGAATTGCCTTCTTGGCGCACACAACTTCAGCTCCTATTTTGGACATCCAGTCCATGCCGATTATTACATCAAAACTTCCTAATTCTACGGGTATCAAATCAATCTTAAATGTTTCTCCGGATAAATTTATTTTACAATCACGGCAAATTTTATCGGCTTTAATTAGTTTACCATTAGCTAACTCAATCATGTACTTAGCATCTAGAGGTAATGATGAACAATTCAATTTAGCGTGAAAGTCTCTACACACGTAACTTCTATCAGCACCAGTATCAAATATAATAGATGCGGATAAGTTATTAATGGTAAACGTACCCGTAACAAGCTCCGGGTCTTCACATGCCTCTCTAGCATTAATAACAAATGCTCTCCCACGTGCAGGTCCGATATTCTTCTCTGGATTCGGGCACTGGCTCTTATAGTGACCTTGTTTTCCACACCCAAAACAAGTAATGGTAGCCAAAGCAGTTCTATTTGCATTGGTGGCAGGAGTCTTGGTACCATTTGTATTTGTAACGAGAGCCCTACAATCTTCAGCAAGATGACCCTTTCGATTACATTTGTTGCATACCACATTACAGTAACCAGAGTGATGTTTGTGGCATCGGTTGCATAAAGAATTTTGTCCTTTATAACCAAAGCTTAAACCACTACCCGCACCTTGCGTGTTTTCTTGTTTCTTAAAAGATTGTTGTTGGTTACCTCGATCATAATTTCCATTCCACTTTCTTTTGTTACCTGATACCTTCACATCAGTATTGGATACTTTCTTATCCATGATGACCTGATCCATTAGCTCGTTTGCCATGGTTATAGCTTCATGAATTGTCTTAGGTTTCGATGCTGTAACATTTGCCTTGACCTTTTTGGGCAAACCATCTTTGTACATTTCAATCTTCCGTTCTTCGGTTGGAACCAATTCAGGACATAGCAAAACTAATTCCATGAATCACTGATTGTAGTTGGTGATTTCAGTACCAATAACCTTCAGACTTTGTAACTCATCTTCCAACTTCCTAACCTCGTTCCTTGGACAATATTCGTTGATTAACATTGTTTTGAATTCTTCCCACGGAGTATCATAAGCTACATCTCCTCCTACAGCCTTCACATAATTTTTCCACCACGTGAGTGCACTATCTTGTAAAGTGCACGATGCATACTTGGTCATGTCCTTTTCAACACAACCACTGATTTTAAACACAGTCTCCATCTTTTCTATCCACCGGGTTAAACCGATCGGTCCTTCTGTTCCACTGAATGATGAGGGCTTGCAAGCTTGAAAAGTTTTGTAAGTGCACCCCACACGAGGATTTGGGTTAACTGCAGCACCTCTTGCAGCCTCGACCCATAACATTCTGTCGTTCACTCGCTGATTGATGAGTTCCTGGATTTCTTGTTCCGTCATTCGGTTCAATCGCGCCATATTCTTCTATAAGAATGAAAAGAAAATAATTATTCACATGGAATATTATAGATGTAGTGTATATTTACAGTACATTATAGCTTATTAATAATATTAACCAGGTATTATTATAAAAGCCTTTTCTTCTTATTAGCGTTTTATAATTATATCTAGGGTAGTACCTACCCGTTAATGTCCATACTTAATAGCTTAGTACAGAATCAATTACTACCATCTAAATAATACTTAACCATGGAAAATTATTGCATTTCACACTTCACTATTTTACATATGCTTATCTTACATCGAACATTAAACAAACCACACTAATAATATTATACAAAACATTATATGATCCCATGGTTTAATACGGCAGCGCATCGTTTGGTCTATTTTCTAGGACGTTTAGGTTCAAAGAATCGCTTAACGCTTATCCTGGCTGTCTGCCTATATTTTGGCTGTGGGACTAAAGAACTGGATGCCGGGATAGAACGAATAGGAATAGCGGGAATAGGGGTGGTAGTGTCTAGTGGAGTTGGTGCCACATCATCCTTACTAAACTCAGGATTTGAATTTTCTAATTCATTAGCCTTTCGTTTCTTTCCTAGTTCGAACTCGTCTTTTGTAATTTCCTGTATTTCTTCCTCGGGTTCACTTTCCTCCTCGGGTTCACTTTCCTCCTCGGGTTCACTTTCCTCCTCGGGTTCACTTTCCGGGTTCTCTATAGTCGGTTCATCCGGAATTTGTGAGTCTTCCCCAAAGATATTATTTTCGTCATCGGATAGGTTAATGACTGGAACACCATCTGAAGATTCTGGTTCGGAGTCGCTGAACGTGATGATAAGTTTTGAGCCCGACATCTATCACACAACAACTAACCCATTAGTACTACATAATATTTACATATAAATTTTAACCAACAATGATAAGCAATGGTTTTTAAATCAAACCCGGTCAAAGTCCAGACTTACTAATGTATCCTAACGACTTATCAGTTAGACACACTAATGCAAACCTGGTTCGCTAAGACCACCGCTCTGATACCACATGTCATAACCCGTCCTTAACCATAAGAACGTGTTAGATAACGTATGATTTCATTGCGAGGTATTGACCTCTATATGCGACATTTTTTTAAAGAAAAACTGCATATATTATACATTACAAACCATGATCCTTATTTTTGATACAAGCTTTGGACAAAATAAAGATGATTATCGTTTAGCGATAATCTTCGACTTACAAACTTTACAAATGATAATAACAACCCGATTTCTAGCATATTTTACAACACAAGTTCTTGGATATGCAGTCTTATTTTTGACACAAATATGCGTACGCAAGATCCTGCTTAGATTCAACATGATGCAGCGGAAGCTTCTAATTATCACCTGAGAATAGACATGTTTAAAACGTCAACATAAAGTTGGTGAGATATAGGTTTAATGCCGGCAGCGATATAAATATAGACCACAAGATTTCATATATAAACATTTTAATAAAAATATTCTAAGTGGTTGAGCACTTGGTAACCATACTTAACACTTAATCACGTCGCATATTCCCTTTATTATGAAATCTTACTACACCGTACCAAGTGTAGTCACGAAACGAAGTACTGTGCAACCGTTGAATACTGGTCGTCCAGTCCGGTTGGGGTTGTCAGGCCCGATAGATCTATCAACAGGATTCGCGTTTACAATACCGCTGTAAATAACAGTTACCAAGCTACAGGGAAGTATGCCAGTGGTACAACTCAACGTAGAATATATTTTTCAGTTACTTG
Organism: Rutidosis leptorrhynchoides; assembly: GCF_046630445.1. Lineage (NCBI taxonomy): Eukaryota > Viridiplantae > Streptophyta > Magnoliopsida > Asterales > Asteraceae > Rutidosis > Rutidosis leptorrhynchoides. The sequence goes on from NC_092335.1 coordinate 678,369,623, forward strand.
TGTCCATATCGTAAAACATAAAATACATGTATTCTCATCCCGAAATATTTAGAGTTTAAAAGTGGGACTATATACTCACTGTTGTCTTGAAGATATATATAATTTGACTTGGTCTCCGGTTGATATCACGAACCTATCCATATATAATATATCAATACCTTTTCTTTTTAAACAAACGTCACATATATATACTTGTTATACTTTTAATACTTTGAATAATTCCTTAGTCCGTAGTTAGCAGTTTGTTGTTAGTAATTCAATTTTAATGGTTCATTTTTAGATGTTTAATATACCCGCAATGAAATAAATAAAACCCCCTAACGAAATAAATAAAACCCCATCGTATATGTATTGGTCGAGATTAATCTTGACCCACGGTACCGGTGTTGTCAAATGACGTGTTGCGTACATAAAGTACCGGTGTTGTCAAATGACGTGTTGCGTACAAACATGAGATCTTATGATTAATCTTCTCGTGTTGTTTGCGGGTGATCCTGAACCATATAAAATTGAATTATAAGTACATATATATAAAATATCATGTTATCTTAGAAATATGTGATTTTATTTAATTTTTCCCAATTAATCCCGAAGTTAAACAAGTCTTAGATATCCGATCTCGTTTTGGTCATAGTTTCTTCGTTACAACTCCGTTTTCGTTGATTCAACTTGTCACTTCCTTGGATCGAGTCCCTCTTTAAGACTGTGAACTGTAAATACCTTAGTTTGTATTCAAAATCACAGGTCATAGGTCAAACTTTAGTGAAACTTATGAAGTTAATCATTTTCCATCATGTAAACAACCTTAAATGATTATTTTTCTAAAAATACTTATACTTTGAGTTAAATCATGAAATTTTTATGTGTTATCATATTCATAGTAAAAATAATTTTTCCAGAAAATAAACCTCCAATTCAAAGTTTAAGATGGTTTTTAATTATCCAACCCAAAACAGCCCCCGGTTGCACTCCGACGTCGTAAATTCAGTTTTTAAGGTGTTCTTTGAAAAACCAAGTTATACCTTGTTAAATTAGCATATATTTATGATATATTACAGGTCTTGAAGTATTTTAAAAGTTAAGTTAGAAGGATCTATTTAGTTTGCAAACAAGTTTGAAAACATTCAAACTATATTCTTGTTGTTAAAATTTTATACCACAAAATAAGATAGCTATATATATATGAATCGAATAAGGTTATGAACATAGATTCTACCTCAAGTTCCTTGGACAAGGTTGCTGTAAAAGAGGAGTAAAAAGCTAGAACCAAAAGGGTGATGGAATTGGATGAAAGATTGGAAGTAAGTTTGTGTTCTTGGAAGGATTTCTTGAAGTGTTTTTGTATGGTTTTCTTATGGTGATTAAGTAAGGTTTTTGAAGCTAAATGATGGGGAAAATGCTTGGAGATGATCAAGTATGAAGTTAAGAGTATTTTGAGAGAGAAATGGAAGTGTAAGTATGAGAAAATGGGGTGAAGAAATGGTGTGCATGCATAAAAACGTTTTTAGGTTATAAAGGAAAAAAAAGATACCTAACTTTGTTTTCTTGCTAAATAATTCATGCTACTTGACAAATGGTTGGTTCCACATATTTCTTAATCATTTAAGGCTGCTAAGGAGCAGATTTTTATTGGTATATACCAATAGTAAATACATCTAGAAGCTGCGTATGATACGGGTACATATACTCTAGGTATACGTATAGAAATCTTTGAGGAAACGGAACGAGGATTCAAATATAGCTATCTTTTGTAAATATACTTATATTGTTTTATGTATGTAAGCCCTTTAAAAGTGATAAAATACATATCTATACGATGCATGTATAAGTAATATAGGTTATAAGTATTTACGTCGAAAAACATTACGTATAGTTATCGTTTTGAAAACTTAAGTTAGTAGTTTTAAAATATACTTATAACTTATTGTTATTAATACAAAATGAGATATTAAAACATTCTTAGATCATGTTAAATATGTACATATACATATATATACACAAACGTATAATTATCATATGTTATATAGTTCGTGATATCATCGGTCAAACTAGACGGTCAAACGTTGTGTAAACTCTTTTCGGAAATATAAATTTCGACAATTTGGATTGCTTATCATGTTGGTAAGGTTTAATTTATGTAAATATTAATCTTATAAGTATAGAACGATCGAAAAAGTGCGGGTCGTTACAGTTAGCATGTTTATTCTCAGGTTCCCTAGAAGTCTTCCGTTGTTTGCTTATATGTTAGATAAGCTATGTGCATGGAGTCTTACATGGCATATTTTTCAAGGAAACGTTGCATTCACCAAATCATCACCTTGTATCTTATTTTGACTGCATTGTCAACGGAAGTACTACTGTAAACTATTATTTACGGTGATTGTCTATATGTAGAAATCATCAGATGTTGAAAACCTTTGATTTAAATATTCTTTTATGGTGTACCTTTTCAAAAGAATGCAATGTTTACAAAACGTATCATATAGAGGTCAAATACCTCGCAATGAAATCGATGAATGATGTGTTCGTCCATATGGATTTGGAGCGATCGTCACAGAATTCATTGAACTAAAACAGAGATTGTAGTTAACGAAGAATGTACATCATAGCTTATTAGTAATATGAATTTAACCGAGTAATATCTACCCTTTTTCAATTCATACATAATAGCTTAGTACGAAAAGATTTATTATGGTTTCAAAATTCATATATATATAAAATATACATATAATTTCTTCAGAAGGAATGAGTTAATACTTCATAACTCATTGATAATATACGCGTTGTTGATTAGTGATGATGTTTGCGGTGATTATGGATCTGGCGGAGCTTGTGATGTTGTAGATGCTACTGATTCTGACGATGCTGACTGCACTGACTGTGCTGGTGATGCTGACAGTACTGTTGATGTTGCTGGTAAAACAAATCTAGCTTGTAATTCGTGTACAATCCTTGTCAGGGTTTTTACTCTTCCTTTTATCATCTCGGTCCACACATCTGATTTATTGTTAAGGCTAGAATAGATAATCTCTAAGACTTTAGAGATTATATAATAGCCGCAGAATACTTCTCCAATGAAGTTATGAATCAATACTTCATCGGTTAATGTTACTGATACTCCCTGGTATCTACGGTGCGTATGATGTTGATTTTCGAGGTACAGATTGTGATGTTGAGGTGTGGGATGCGGATGTTGTTGTTGGTGGTGGTAATGGTACCGTTGATGTTGATGATGGTGGTGCTGTTGATGTCGGTGTTGCTGCTGGTGCTTGTAACCTTGGCACCATATTCTCTAAAGCCAATACTCGAGCGCGAAGCTCGTTGACTTCTTCTGTTACACCGGGATGATTGGTGGTTCGAACGAGCGGGTGAATAAGGTCTAGAATTTGAGATAATATATAATCGTGATGAGACACCCTGGAAATGAGAGAGAAAATGGTGTCTCGGACAGGTTCACCTGTAAGTGCTTCAGGTTCTTTGCCAAGAGGGCAATGTGGTGGATGGAAGGGATCGCCTTCTTTTTGTCTCCAATGATGAAGTAGGCTACGAACTCATCCCCAATTCATCCAGAATAGATGATGGCTAATTGGTTGATCCATTCTGGTCACACTGCTTTCGGAGCTTGAGTGAAACTCCATATCGGAATCCGAGGGACTTGAAATAGTTGCGAATTCTATTTCGTACGATTGAACAAAGGATTTTTCAATATGAAATGATTTTTGGCTATCGGATGGTATTCTAATTACATAGAATATCTTTATATATATAGAAAAAAAGATTTCGTAGATTACGGAGGGATTTACGGAATATGCCAGGCAAAGTTTACAGTAACAGATACGCTAAGATATGAATTAGCAGATACGCTAAGATATGAATTTTGTCTATACACTATTCATGCAATCAATGCAGTAAGATGTGTCTAGACTAAGAATGATAAGCAGGTAATTTCCGACAAAAAATAATAAGCAAAACTTTTGACATGCAGCTAAGGTCGAAGTCCAGACTCACTAATGCATCCTAACGACTATCAGTTAGACACACTAATGCAGACCTGGTTTGCTAAGACCACCGCTCTGATACCACATGTGAAGACCCGTCCTAATCCATAAGGACGAATACAATAACATATGATTACATTGAGAGGTATTTGACCTCTAAATGATACATTTTACAAAGATTGCATTCGTTTTTAAAAGACAAACTTTCATTACATCGAAAGTTATCAGGCATGCATACCATTTCATAATATATCAAACTATCAATGACTTAATAATAATCTTGTTGAACTCAACAACTCGAATGCAACATCTTTAGAAATATGTCATGAATGACTCCAAGTAATATCTTTAAAATGAGCAAATGCACAGCGGAAGACTTCTTTAATACATGAGAATAAACATGCTTAAAAGTGACAACCAAAAGGTTGGTGAGTTCATTGGTTTATCATAAATAATCATTTCATAATTTTAATAGACCACAAGATTTCATTTTCAAATAATATGCTGGTTTGCTCACGGCTAAAAATCATTCATATGAAGAACACCTGATGGGAATACGGATAGTGAAAAACAATCTCACCGGCGGTAGCTAATGTAAAAATGCAAAACAATCTCATCGACGGTAGCTAATGCAACCAAGATGCAAAACGATCTCACCAACGGTAGCTAATGCAACGTGCAATGCAAAACAATCTCACCGATGGTAGCTAATGCAAACAAGATGCAAAACAATCTCACCAACGGTAGCTAATGCAACGTGCAATACAAAACAATCTCACCGATGGTAGCTAATGCAATCTTTATAGAAATTGAACCATTTATCCAGATGCAAAACAATCTCACCAACGGTAGCTAATGCAAAAATGCAAAACAATCTCACCGATAGTAGCTATTGCAATCTTTATAGAAATCGAACTATTGAATCCAAATAATTCTATCATAGAATGTAGTTTTGAGTACCTGTGTCTATTTCGTCAAACATTTTTAAAAGCAGCTTATGTATTCTCAGTCCAAAAATATAGATTTCAAAGGCATTTAATAAAACAGTTGTAAAAACAGCGCATGTATTCCCAGTCCCAAAAATATAAAGAGTAAAAGGGAAATCAAATGAACTCACAATACTGTATTTCGTAGCATTAATGCAAATGACGGCACTGAACAAGTGCAGGGTTGGCCTCGGATTCACGAACCTAAATTAAGTATATATTTATATGTTGGTCAATATCTGTCTAACAATTTAGGTCAAGTCATAGTGTATCACAATCCTAATTCTCGAGATTATCATGCAAAAGTCAACAAAAGTCATCTAATCCAAAAATGACTTCCAGAATCTATTTATGTTTATTATATAACTTAAATATAGTCGTTTTATATATTTAAATATTTATCAAATTTTATTAGAGTAAATAATACAAGTCATTTATTAATAAAAATTTATATTGAAATTTATATATGATAAAAAAATATACTTTTATATATTTTACGTAATAAAATTTATAACGTTCACTTAATGATAATACTAAATATAATAATAATAATAATAATAATAATAATAATAATAATAATAATAATAATAATAATAATAATAATAATAATAATAATAAAATTAATAATAATAATAATAATAACGATAATATTAATAATAATTTTAAGGATAATAATGATAGTAATACTAATAACAATGACAATTTTAATGATAATACTTATAACGATAATGATAATAATAATAATAATAATTAGATTATAACGACGATAATAACGACGATAGTAATAATAATCAGTTTAACAGTAATAATACTAAAATTAATAATAATTCAGTTGACTATATCTTTTAATCCGTTCATCAAAATCATACGCTTTCTAAATGAAAAGTTATTAATTTTTCGCCAGCTTTCCAACGACATGCATATCATATACCTTATCTCAGTAGCATATGTATTAAATTCATGATTTATCATAAACTATTTATCGACGAAATTAAACATACAAGCATGCATAATCCTATATACTCGAGCACTAGTCAGTGATACACTATTAATATATAAAAGATAAGATATGAATGCTCACGTATCAATATTGTGATTCAATATTGCAGGAAGTACGTAGACGCAACGGAGATGATAAACACTAGTTTGACCTCACGAACAAAACCCGTGAACCATACCCATAACCTCCATAGTTATAACCCATATTTTCCTTAGCTCTATCCCACTCAAAAACTCCATCTTGAAATAACTCGATCATAACCTCATCGTAGTATTTTATGTATAATAATACTAAAAATAATAATACTACCACTAATAATAATACGATTAATAATAATATTAATTTTAATAATAATAATATAAATAAAATAAATATATTACGGAGTACTAATATAGATAGAGAGATTGAAATATGAATCGAGCAAGCAAAACGATCGAGCTTTATAGCCCAAGACCTGGACCCTCGACCTCCGCGATTGCGGAGCATTTGCACTCACTAGTGTCGCGATTGCGGACCTCCACCTTCCAGCTCACACTCGATTTTCTCGTGGGCTGCCGACAGTTATATATATATATATATATATATATATATATATATATATATATATATATATATATATATATATATATATATATATATATATAAATATAATTTATATAATTAATTATATATTATATTTTATTTACGTGTATAGTTAACTTGTAATTTTTATCCCGATGACTTGTACGTGGTCACTCGACTTATGTTTCGGTTTCGGTTTCTCGAACGCATTTTCGTACGCTTAGAAAACTTGCACATTACATTACGCGACGTTTACCATTATCAATAATTAGACTTAAATCAATGAAAAACTATCCCACTCAAAGTGTAACTTATTCATTTGAGTGTTTTGGTCATTAGCTTCTATAAATCATCTTTTCACTATATATATATATATATATATATATATATATATATATATATATATATATATATATATATATATATATATATATATATTAGAAATATTTATTTAATAATATAATATTTAGTTTTTCAAATACTAATTATATTTCAAAGTATAATTTAAGATTGTTTACATAATAGGAATTATTATATCATATAACGTTTTCATTTTAAAACTTAACTAAGTATAGTTCATTTATGTACTAGCATTTATTTTAACTTCTTAACGTACTAATTGACATATCTAAATATCAATCGAATCAATAAGCGAGTGTTACAATCGTTTACTTAATTAATTTGAAATCAAATATATCTCATATACATAAACACGTTTTAAATACACGTTGCAAGTTATCTATATATATTTAACAACCAATATTCCAACTTACGTTAATTAATCAAAGACGTTTTAAATAATCAAGTTCTATTATATCGAAAAACGTTTTCGTACATTTGAAACTAAATCAATTGATTATTATATAATTTAGTCTACCACTAACTTTTGTCTAATTCTCGTTATTTGACACCTTGTTTTCATATGTAGATCACTTTACCAATTATTCCGAATACCGTTAAAAAGGAAAGGTTTCCTAAATCAAAGTAGACCTCTCAATAGAGACCCGTAATCATATCACAATGTATCTGATGATGTAATCATTTGATATTATCTTCTAATTCCATCGATAAACATATTGAAACAAATATGTTCATGTAAAGTGTTATACATTTAATACTTTGTTAACATTTTCAATTTATAATATATATATATATATATATATATATATATATATATATATATATATATATATATATATAATCATATCCATTTATATAATGGTTCGTGAATCGTCGGGATTTGGTCAAGGTTAAATGAATGTATAAACACAGTTTAAAATTCTTGAGATTTAACTTAACAACTTTGTTTATCATGTCGGAATAATATAAAGATAAAGTTTAGCTTTGCTTGTGGTACCTGCGTAGTAGATGCGAGCCTAGCTTCCAAATCGAACACCGTAACCTCCAGGGTTTCTACTTTACGCTCGAGTCTATGAATTAGTTCTACCCATTCTTCCTTAAGGTTTGTTAATTCTTGATATTTAGTTCGAAGTCTTCTAACTTCTTCTAATAATTCTATCTGATTAGAATTTGGGATTAGAGGACGAATACTATCTTTAACTACATCGAGTCGACCTTCGAGGCGAATAATCCGTGCGAAAAGAGTGAAAACGGTATTACGAACAGGTTCGCCGGTAAGCGGATCGAGTACTCCGACGTTAGGTGGTAAGTTCAGCTCGTGATATGGAGTACCTTCTTCATTTCTCTATAGGGTAAGTATTTCGCGAACCCATCCCCATTTTCTAAAGAAATCACGGTAGTTGATCGGTTGGTGCGCTCCCGTCACGCTGTCTTCGGAGCTGGAGGAACTTGGTCTATTCGAAGAGGTCATCTTACCCGATTACAGAAAGTTATGAAATGATTCGTGATATGAATTGAGTGCTGAATACTGGATGATATCTCCATCTTCTCGAATACATATATATAGCAAAAAGATTCCGCAATTTACGGAGGAAATTTCGAAAAGTGCCAAATAAGATCCACGGTAATAGATATGATAGGATATAATTCGTCTATACACCGTGTATGCAATAAATGCAAAACACGTGTCAAGACTTAGGAATAATAAGCAGGTAATTTTCCACTAGGAATGATGAACAAAACTTATAATATGCAGCTAAGGTCAAAGTCCAGAATTGCTAATGTATCCTAACGACTATCAGTTAGACACACTAATGCAAGACCTGGTTCGCTAAGACCACCGCTCTGATACCACATGTAAAAGCCCGTCCTAATCCACCTGGACGAACACTTCAACAATTGGTCCCATTGCGAGGCACTGTCCTAAATATGCCATGAACGACTCCAAGTAATATCTTTAAAATGAGCAAATGCACAGCGGAAGATTTCTATCATACCTGAGAATAAACATGCTTAAAAGTGTCAACCAAAAGGTTGGTGAGTTCATTTGAACACCTGGTACCCGACATTAAGATAAATGCATCTAGAATATCCTCATCATTCCGAGACTCTCATCGGACATGATAAATCGAAGTACTAAAGGATCCATAACCCGGATGGGGTTTGTTAGGCCCAATAGATCTACCTTTAGGATTCACGTCAATTGGTAGCAATTATAATAAACAACAATTCTTAGGCTACCAAGCTAAAAAGGGCGATATTCGATTTCGATAATCCAACCATAGAATGTAAATTTTGAGTACTTGTGTCTATTTCGTCAAACATTTATAAAAGCAGCGCATTTATTCTCAGTCCCAAAAATATATATTGCAAAAGCATTTAAAAAGGAAGCAAATGAAACTCACGATATGATATTTTGTAGTAAAAATATGCATACGACGGAACTGAACAATGCAGGGTTGGCCTTGGATTCACGAACCTATATCATTTATATATATATATATATATATATATATATATATATATATATATATATATATCAACACATATGATTGTAATCGAACGAATTTATATTATTAGTGATATACTTGTTATTTTATTAAATTATATGTTATATGTTTTAAATATAGTTTTATGTACTAATTGTTATTTGGTAAAATGATATTAATACTACTAAATAAAAAGTTGTAATCTCTTTATAATGATAATAATAATGATAATAATAATGTCAATTCAAATAATAATAAAATGATAATTTTATTAATAATGTTATTTTTAATAAAATATAGTTTTAGTAAAAATGATAACTTTAACAATAATGATAATAAAATAAAAGTTGTATTATTTTTACAATAAAAATTATGATTTTGATAATAACTCTTAATACTAATAATACATATTAATAGTACTTGATAGTAATTAATGTTAATAATAAAAATAATATTAATGATAATAATAGTTATAATATTGATGATAATAAATTGATAATAATAATAATAATAATAATAATAATAATAATAATAATAATAATAATAATAATAATAATAATAATAATAATAATAATAATAATAATAATAATAATAATAATAATAATAATCATAATAATAATAAGTATTAGTAATACTACCTTTAAAGAAAAGCTCCAAAAATATAAACTGCCTTAGCCCGGGCTCGAACCCGAGACCTCTCGTTTAACCACAAACACCCCTAACCATTTAAGCTATCTCGTTTTTCTGTTATAATTGCTCGACTAATTCCTTTTAACCCTCTATTTATCTGTTTCCTTTTTCTTCTTCTAAAAACAACCCATTCAATTAAACTAATCTTGGAAACGATAACATATCATCATCATCATCATCATGCGGTTGTCATCTTCACCATAATTATAACCGTAATACTATCATAATCATATTCACCTTCGTTTCAATCATCATTAAATTTATTTTAGTAAACGTCAACCTTATACATGATCAATACCTGAAATTGGATTGTTACAAGGCCAAGTAGATAGGCCCAATTTCGTAACTGCCACAATTAGTACAATGAACCCAACAGCCCAAGTTCCATCAAAGCCCATTAGATAATTTGCAAATTTTAGATCAAAGCCCAAAATTTATAGGCCGAAATTTGTTGCTGTATAATTCGATGGAAGGAAAGAAAAAAATATCCGTGTAATGCAACCCTACTGTGATGACCCGGAAATTTCTGACCAAATTTAAACTTAATCTTCATATGATTTCGATACAATAAGCAAAGTCTGTAATGTTGAGTCTCAAAAATTTTGAACTGTTTCATATATTCAATTGACCTTAATCTGTTCTCGACGATTCACGAACAATTAAATATAATTAGATATGTATATATAGATTTGTATGTATATAATAAATTGAAATACATTGATAAAATATTATGCGATATAATTGTTAGAATTAAAAACATAAAATAAACTATGATATACAATGAAAACTTGTTATGTAAAATATTTTAGAATATATAATTATATATTTTAACAACTTTGTATGCATTATTTAGGAACACTTGTTATATTTTTCTTAATGAAGTACTAGCCGTGTTAAGTGGGATTAATTCTGTCGGCAGTTAAATTACAAGAGACTGCCTTTTTGTTAAGACATGTGGAAATAGATTTATAATAATATATCTCCGTTTGTCTTTGTCACATTATCAATCCAAATTTTTGCGTCCACTAATTGTTACTGTTATTGTTTCTTTTAATCATTTAAGCACTTTATATTTACATGTGTATGCACCATATCACAAAAACTCACTTATTGTTTTACTTTTTGTTAGAGAACCAATACATATACTACGTACATATCATCTTGTTTTGTTATTGTTTCAAACCACCTACAAACCACCAAGAATCATTTAATCACCTTCTTCATGAAATATCCGTCAGTCCTATGCATAAGTGTCTCAAACATAATCTTCAGCTCATGTTGCACCAAACGAAGAACACCATCACAACCTCTATTCGAATAACTTCATTGCTATTTGGCTATTACTGTTGCTACATGATGAAAACCCTCACCACTATCCGTCAACCTTCAATCACCAAACCACCATTAACGAACCACTCTTCCTCTCTTCTTCTTGTCCGGGAATCACCACAACTTCACCATCTACAATCATCTCCACCTGTCATCCACCATCTTCAACTCTAAAAGACCCATCGGCCACCATCGAGCTACCACCAACAATCACCGGCTGATTGACTAAGTAACCACCTCTGTTACAATCACCATAATCACCTTGCAAAAACCTCCATCACGTTTTCATTTTCTGTTTCCTATTTTTCTTGACTCAAACGTCAATGACCACCACTCCATCATTACACCATCATGATCATCATTTTCTTTCTCTCCATATATATATCGTTTTCTGTTTTCTATTTAGAATTCAAGCATCATTGAAACAATCCACATCCACCTCACTCACGATCACCACCAACTACCATCAACTCGTCACCACCACCTACTTTTCTCTCTAAAATCACGAAGGAACCATCACCACTACTATCCATAATCGTTACAACTACTGCACGTCCGTTCTTTTCTTAATTATTACTGCTACCCGCTACTTTCTGTTTTCTACCACGAGGATCAATAAATCCAACACCACCATGAAAACTGTCACCAAACCAAACTCATTTAAAATACTGTGCTATTCAAACTACTGCTGCCATGCGTGTTCTTTCAGTTGCCACAAACCTCCACATAACCACCATTTCAAAAATCCTATAAACATCACCATCACCTAGCCATAACTGTGAACCGACTGCGGTATTTTTCTTCTTGCTATTCCTTTTATGTTCTTTTCCTTATTCATCAAGTATCGCTATTGAATATTCCACTTGACAGTTTGTTAGCTAGTGGAGAATATATTAAGTTATTATGTATATAAATTCCCTGTCAAACGAAAATTTGGGGAACAATGCAAATCCTAGTGGTCGACATTTATCATCTTTTAAGTTAGTGGGTGATTAGTTATTGGAAGGACCCAAATCGAATCCTATAAAGTGAAACCATACTTATGCTGGACTTGAAACTGTTCTAGTTGCATGATTGGGCCACGATGGACTGAAATCCAATTCATCAGTTGGGCCGTGACACTAGGGTGTTTGTTAATGGGCCTTAAGTCATTGTTGAGTTGGATTAATTGATCATGGGTTGCTTGATATCCAAACTGCTCGATTGTTTATTGATGACCAGTACTTCTGTTTTTCGGCCGAATCAATAACCACATATAGTAAACGACTACTATGTTTTTTAATTATCAATGGTAATTGGTAATTAGAAATAAGATAGATGATAATAAAAAGAATGAGGATTAATGGATAATAATAAGATAATTAAGATGATTATGATAAGAATTGTGATGATCGATATTATGTTGATGATAGTAATAAGAAAACGATGATAGTAATTACTTGACATAGGTGTACGTAGTAGTTTAAGATGATGATGTTAGATGATGATGGCATGATGATACTGAATAATCATGATGATTAATGACGTGAGTTAACAAAGATTGATGACAATGAGGTGATGAAATGAATCACGATGAAGATGATGAGTTAGGATAGAGATGATTATGATATAAGAATGATGATGATATTAGATCATGATAATAATGATGTAATGATAAGTGTTTGATGAAAATAAACTAGTTAATCATACGGTTAGTACCAAAACAAATCGTTGGTTCATTGGTTTAAAGGTGTTAACGAGTTAGCGGGACGTCGCAGGTTCAAAACCGGACTTGGACATTTTTTAAGGACTACTTCTAAGAGGTAGTATTACTATTACCATTAGTATTATCATTGTTATCATTATTATTATTACTTTTATTATTATTATTATTGATATTATTATTATCACATCATTATTATTATTAAAGATAAGTGTTAGTATTATCGTCACTATTAAAATTATCATTAAAAAAAAAAAGCTAACATTAGTATTATTATTAGAATTATCATTATTTTTATCATTATTATATTTATTATTATTTTATGAAAATGATTATAAATATTAATTTTATGAATATTATAATTTTTAATATAATTACTATTATTATTATTATTATTATTATTATTATTATTATTATTATTATTATTATTATTATTATTATTATTATTATTATAATTTTTAACATTTATATTATTATTAACATTATTATCATTACTATCATTTTTACTATTACTAGTAACATTATTAATATTATAAGAACTATATAATTATTTTTACAAAATTACTATTATTATTATTATTATTATTATTATTATTATTATTATTATTATTATTATTATTATTATTATTATTATTATTATTATTACTATTATTATTATTATTATTATTATCATTATTATTTAAACAAACAAATGATATTTATATATTACAAGTATATTAATATTACATAATAATATGTTTTAATATATTAAGTAATATATTATTATTTATATTAATATAAAATTAATTAAATTATATATATATATATATATATATATATATATATATATATATATATATATATATATATATATAATATATATATATATTTATAACATTTGAAATAACAAAAATATTATTAAAATAAATAAGTAATATATTATATCTTTAAAATATATAAAAACTTGTTTGATTGTGATTATATGTGTTAATATATATACTTGATATAGGTTCGTGAATCCGAGATCAACCCTGCATTGTTCAATTCCGTCGTATGAATATTTTTACTACAACATATTGTAGATTGAGTTTCATTTACTCCCTTTTTAAATGCTTTTGCAATATATATTTTTGGGACAGAGAATACATGCGCTGCTTTTATAAATGTTTTACGGAATAGACACAAGTAATCGAAACTACATTCTATGGCTGGATTATCGAAATCGAATATCACCCTTTTTAGTCTGGTAATCTAAGAATTAGGGAACAGAAACCCTAATCTAAGAATTAAGAATTATCGAACTCACCAACCTTTTGGTTGACACTTGAAAGCATGTTTATTCTCAGGTTTGAAAGAAATTTTCCGCTGTGCATTTGCTCATTTTAAAGATATTACTTGGAATCATTCATGACATATTTCAAAAGATGTTGCATTCAAGTCGTTGAGTTCAATAGAGATTATTATTAAGTAAATGACAGATTAGGTCATTTATAAGTTGGATATTATGAAATGGTATACATGCATGTTAACTTTCGATGTAATGAAAGGTTGTCTTTTAAAAATGAATGCAATGTTTGTAAAATGTATCATATAGAGGTCAAATACCTCGCGATGAAATCATATGTTATTGTATTCATCCTTATGGATTAGGACGGGTCTTTACATGTGGTATCAGAGCTGGTTTAAGCTGTGTCGTCAGCTTAATTGTAGAGGGGGTTCTCACAGTGTTACCTGTGATGAAGCATTGGCTCTTACTCCTCGCGGTCCGAATATGGTTAGTTTTGCCAAGAGGCAGGGCCGTAAAATCAGTGTCTGAGGTACGCTCAGTGGTCACCAGGCGGTTAGCTGGGAAGGCACTGAGTGGTATGCGTACCCACTATATTTACATGTGGTATCAGAGCGGTGGTCTTAGCGAATCAAGTCTTGCATTAATGTGTCTAACTAATGTTGTTAGGATGCATTAGTGAGTCTGGACTTCGACCTTAGTTGCATGTCAAAAGTTTTTGATTATCATTTCTTATCAAAAATTACCTGCTTATCATTCTTAGTCTAGACACATCTTATTGCATTGATTACATGAATAGTGTATAGACAAAATTCATATCTTAGCGTATCTGCTAATTCATATCTTAGCGTATCTGTTACTGTAAACTTCGCCTGACATATTCCGTAAATTCCTCCGTAATCTACGAAATCTTTTGCTCTATATATATAGATATTCTATGTAATTAGAATACCACCCGATAGTCGGAAAATCATTTCATATCAAAAAAATCCTTTATTCAATCGTATAAAATGGAATTCGTCATTAGTTCAAGTCACTCGGATTCCGAAATGGAATCCCACTCAAGCTCCGAAAGCAGTGTGACCGGAATGGATCAACCAATCAGCCATCATCTATTCTGGATAAATTGGGGATGGGTTCGTAGCCTCCTTAGTCATTGGAGACAAGAAGAAGGTGATCCCTTCCATCCACCACATTGCCCACTTGGTAATGAACCTGAAGCACTTACCGGCGAACCTATTCGAGACACCATTTTCTCTCTCATTTCCAGAGTATCTCGTCATGATTATATACTATCTCACATTCTAGATTTTATTCATCCACTCCTCCGAACCGACAATCACCTCGGTGTAATAGAAGAAGTCAACGAGCTTCGCGCTCGAGTGGTGGCTTTAGAGAATATGGTGCAAAGGTTACAAGCACCAGCAGCAGCACCGGTAACAACCGTACCACCATCTGCAACACCAACAGTACCATTATCACCACCAACAATAACATCCGCATCTCACACCTCAACATCACAATCTGTACCTCGAACATCAACGTCATATGAACTGTAGATACCAAGGAATACCAGCAACAATAACCGATGAAGTAATGCTTCATAACTTCATTAGAGAAACATTCTGCGGCGATTATGTAACCTCCAAAGTCTTAGAGGTTATCTATTCTAACCTTAACCATAAATCAGATGAATGAACCAAAATGATAGAAGGAAGAGTAGAAATCCTGACAAGAATGATGCGTAATTTACAAGCTAGACTTATTTTACCAGCAGCATCAACAGTACCGTTAGCATCACCAGCACAGTCAGTGCCGTCAGCATCGTCAGAATCAGCAGCACCTATAACATCACAAACTCCGTCATTTTAAGAATCACTGTGGACATCATTACGAATCAACAACGAGTATATTGTATCAACGAGTTATGAAGTATTAACTCATTTCCATCGAAATATTTATATGTATATCTTATATATATAAATTTTTAAACCATAATAAATCTTTCCGTACTAAGCTATTATGTGTGAATCTTAACTACCCGGTTAATTCATATTACTAATATGCTATGATGTATATTCTTCGTTAGTGACTTAATCATCGTTAACTACAATCTTTGTTTCAATTCAATGAATTCCATTTCATAAAAAATCAAGTGTATTACTCAAATATATGTTTGATTTTTCACTTTCATCATCGATGTACTCGAAACTTTTCAAATAATATTATTCGTACCTTGCGAAGTTCACAAGAATTCCATGAACACCAACATCATGCATCAACAAATAACGAAGTATTGATTCATAATCATTGAAGAAATACTTATGTAATTTCTAAAGTTTTAGGGATTATTCAATTCTAGCTTCAACCGTAAATCAAATGAGTTTAATTTAATATTAACTCATTAAATCTATGTCACATCTAAAGAAAATATACACATATATATTTTCATAAAGACTGTAATAAAATTCTTTTGTACAAAATATTAATTGTGAAATTTTTTTTAACGGGTAGGTAATACCCGAGAGATATATAAATTCACAATTAATATGTTGCATTCTTCGAATCTGATTCAGCAATCATTAACTATACTCCCTAGTTTCACAACAATATACATTCTTTTATAGAAATCAAAACAACCATTCTCATCTAAATTTGATTACGTATTCTGACTTTGACAAATCAAAATCCAAGTTAAGATTTAACCGGTATTATCACTCTTAGATCCTTACATCTTTCAAAGCTATACTTTGACTTCAAAATTGTGCTAGAACATCATATGTATATTAACGATTACAATCTGTGTTCAAACCCTTCGAAATTCCTGAAGACACTTCAGATAATGAACAATCGAGATGATGATCCAACCACATGTTACCCACAGTCAGGCACGTGAAAAAACTCTCGAAACCAAAGTCATAGTTTAACACGTATCCGTGTCAGACCCTTTGGCATTTATTAGCTAAAATGACTTTTCAATTCCTTTCTAAAGTAGTCAGTTTTGTCACAGCTCCAGCAAATCAACTTCGACTTTTCGTTCGAAACAACCTTATTATAACTTTGATATATATGCGTGCTCTTTTATTGTACCAGGGAACCTTTTATATTCCACCATATTACCATCAGCGTTTAATCATCTAAAAACACAATTCTCTTGAAACCACCTCAGATTGATAATCGATGATTCAGATATGGTAGCATTAAATGCAGAGGAAACAGCAAAATCGTAGATGGTCTAAACGGCCAAAAGTTTGATAATAAAGAATGGAATGTTCGGAACGCTCGATAGAAAATTTGGTACTGAAAATCAGATTGAGCTAACCATGAAGGAGACCAAGGACAAATACAAGGACCAAACCCTATATTCAAAGAATCCAGGTAATTCTGGACCCGATGAAATCTTTAGAGAATATCCTGCTCCGAATTCATGTTAAAATCTTGCGGAAAATTTTTTCTTATCAACTTTCGAACTTAGAAATTCTAAAATATCATCATAAATATCTTCGATACTTCTGAAGATATTTTCATAAATATTCTCGTTCGAAATAATATACCTCTTCGTGCTATCTGCAATACATTATATTGGAAATTTCTGTAAAATCTAAGTATAAACTATGAATGAATTCTGAAGTAATGTTGGGAACTGAAGCATGAGTTAGTATAATATAATGACACTTGATCAACGTGATTATATTACAGTAAGTCATGCTGAGTTTCTAAATGGAACATGATGATTCACAGATCATACCATCATCATGTGCCATGTTACACGACTCTTTCATTCTGCTAAACCTCTGAACATATCAAGAAAATACATTCTTGATAGTTCCACCTTCAGAGATTCTGGTAATTTGATCAATCAAATCGTGCTATTACGTTTCTTCCTGCCTAGTATATTATGATCATTCGAAAATCTATATCTATAAATTCTGGACCATTACTTGCTGTGCTTAATAGATAGAAGGGAAAACAGAGCATGAAGATCCAAAATAGAAATTGGAGTATAAATCGCAGCAAATAGAAGAGAGCATTAAATGTGGATGACAATGATTATAGAAGACAGAAGCAGGGACTTTGAAATATAAGGGAATATATAAAACCCAATGACAACCCAGAAGTTATAAACCATATATATCAATGCATATAGCAATATAAAGACACGGGAGAACTAAAAACACTATAAAACCAAGAATATAGTAGAAGTAAATAGATTCTTCCGAACGCAGATGAAAAAGAAGAACGACAGATATGAAAGTGAGGAGTATATCGAGAATCAGCACTGGATGAAGCATATTGACGAATATTTTAAAATATGAGTTGAGGAAGAAAGAATAGAAGGTGTGAGTCATAAGGAAACGAAGGAGGTGGATTTATAGTGAAATATCCGATAGAGAAATCAAGACAGATAATCGCATTTAATCAAAGAGGATCCTAATTTCTGTAATTACCGAAGAATCAAATCTTATCACGGAGATTTTCTCCAAATCCCTTGAACTCCGGAAATCAACCATATCAAATTTCGGGACGAAATATTATTTTCTCATTTCACTCTTTTGTTATAGCTTCGCTGAAACTCCTCGCGTAATCAAATTGTTTTATCCATATTACTCAATGATGATAAAACTCTAATTTCTTGCTCGTATGCGTCATAAAAACATAATATTTGTCAGCCATGACGATCCCAATCAAATTTCGGGACGAAATTTCTTTAACGGGTAGGTACTGTGACGACCGGAAATTTTTGACCAAATTTAAACTTAATCTTCATATGATTTCGATACAATAAGCAAAGTCTGTAATGTTGAGTCTCAAAAATTTTGAACTGTTTCATATATTCAATTGACCTTCGACTGTTCTCGACGATTCACGAACAATTAAATATAATTAGATATGTATATATAGATTTGTATGTATATAATAAATTGAAATACATTGATAAAATTTTTGCGATATAATTGTTAGAATAAAAAACGTAAAATAAACTATGATATACAATGAAAACTTGTTATGTAAAATATTTTAGAATATATAATTATATATTTTAACAACTTTGTATGCATTATTTAGGAACACTTGTTATATTTTTCTTAATGAAGTAATAGCCCTTATTAAGTGGGATTAATTGTGTCGGCAGTTAAATTACAAGAGACTGCCTTTTTATTAAAACATGTGGAAATAGATTTATAACAATATATCTCCGTTTGTCTTTGTCACATTATCAATCCAAATTTTTGCGTCCACTAATTGTTACTGTTATTGTTTCTTTTAATCATTTAAGCACTTTATATTTACATGTGCATGCACCATATCACAAAAACTCACTTATTGTTTTACTTTTTGTTAGAGAACCAATACATATACTACGTACATATCATCTTGTTTTGTTTTTGTTTCAAACCACCTACAAACCACCAAGAATCATTCAATCACCTTCTTCATGAAATATCCGTCAGTCCTATGCATAAGTGTCTCAAACATAATCTTCGGCTCATGTTGCACCAAACGAAGAACACCATCACAACCTTTATTCGAATAACTTCATTGCTATTTGGCTATTACTGTTGCTACATGATGAAAACCCTCACTACTATCCGTCACCCTTCAATCACCAAACCACCATTAATGAACCACTCTTCCTCTCTTCTTCTTGTCCAGGAATCACCAAAACTTCACCATCTACAATCATCGCCACCTGTCATCCACCATCTTCAACTCTAAAAGATCCATCGGCCATCATCGGGCTACCACCAACAATCACTCGTTGATCGACTAAATAACCACCTCCATTACAATCACCATAATCACCTTGCAAAAACCTCCATCACGTTTTCATTTTCTGTTTCCTATTTTTCTTGACTCAAACGTCAACGACCACCACTCCATCATTACACCATCATGATCATCATTTTCTTTCTCTATATATATATATCGTTTTCTGTTTTCTATTTAGAATCCAAGCATCATTGAAACAACCCGCATCCACCTCACTCACGATCACCACCAATTACCATCAACTCGTCACCACCACCTACTTTTCTCTCTAAAATCACGAAGGAACCATCACCACTACTATCCATAATTGTTACAACTACTGCACGTCCGTTCTTTTCTTAATTATTACTGCTACCCGCTACTTTCTGTTTTCTACCACGAGGATCAATCAATCCAACACCACCATGAAAACCGTCACCAAACCAAACTCATTTAAAATACCGTGCTATTCAAACTACTGCTTCCATGCTTGTTCTTTCTGTTGCCACAAACCTCCACATAACCACCATTTCGAAAATCCTATAAACATCACCATTACCTAGCCATAACTATGAACCGAATGCGGTATTTTTCTTCTTGCTATTCTTTTTCTGTTCTTTTCCTTATTCATCAAGTATCGCTATTGAATATTCCACTTGACAATTTATTAGCTAGTGGAGAATATATTAAGTTATTATGTATATAAATTCCCTATCAAACGAAAATTTGGGGAACAATGCAAATCCTAGTGGCCGACATTTATCATCTTTTAAGTTAGTGAGTGATTAGTTATTGGAAGGACCCAATTCGAATCCTATAAAGTGAAACCATACTTATGCTGGACTTGAAACCGTTCCTGTTGCATGATTGGGCCACGATGGACTGAAATCCAATTCATCAGTTGGGCCGTGACACTAGGGTGTTTGTTAATGGGCCTTAAGTCATTGTTGAGTTGGATTAATTGATCATGGGCTTGCTTGATATCCAAACTGCTCGATTGTTTATTGATGACCAGTACTTCTGTTTTTCGGCAGATTAAATAACCACATATAGTAAACGACGACTATGCTTTTTAATTATCAATGGTAATTGACAATTAGAAATAAGATAGACGATAATAAAAAGAATGAGGATTAATGGATAATAATAAGATAATTAAGATTATTATGATAAGAATTGTGTTGATCGATATTATGTTGATGATAGTAATAAGAAAACGATGATAGTAATTACTTGACATAGGTGTACGTAGTAGTTTAAGATGATGATGTTAGATGATGATGGCATGATGATACTGAATAATTATGATGATTAATGACGTGAGTTAACAAAGATTGATGACAATGAGGTGATGAAATGAATCACGATGAAGATGATGAGTTAGGATAGAGATGATTATGATATAAGAATGATGATGATATTAGATCATGATAATAATTATGTAACGATAAGTGTTTGATGAAAATGAACTAGTTAATCATACGGGTTAGTATCAAAACAAATCGTTGGTTCATTGGTTTAAAGGTGTTAACGGGTTAGCGGGACGTCGCGGGTTCAAAACCGGACTTGGACATTTTTTAAGGACTACTTCTAAGAGGTAGTATTACTATTACCATTAGTATTATCATTGTTATCATTATTATTATTACTTTTATTATTACTATTGATATTATTATTATCACATCATTATTATTATTAAAGATAAGTGTTAGTATTATCGTCACTATTAAAATTATCATTTAAAAAAAAACTAACATTAGTATTATTATTAGAATTATCATTATTTTTATCATTATTATCTATATTATTATTTTTATGAAAATGATTATAAATATTAATTTTATGAATATTATAATTTTTATTATAATTACTATTATTATTATTATTATAATTTTTAACATTTATATTATTATTAGCATTATTATCATTACTATCATTTTTACTATTACTAGTAACATTATTAATATTATAAGAATTATATAATTATTTTTACAAAATTACTATTATTACTATTATTATTATTATTTAAACAAACAAATGATATTTATATATTACAAGTATATTAATATTACATAATAATATGTTTTAATATATTAAGTAATATATTATTATTTATATTAATATAAAATTAATTAAATTATATATATATATATATATATATATATATATATATATATATATATATATATATATATATATATATATATATATATATATATATATATATATATATATATATAACATATATCTATATATAACATTTGAAATAACAAAAATATTATTAAAATAAATAAGTAATATATTATATATTTAAAATATATAAAAACTTGTTTGATTGTGATTATATGTGTTAATATATATACTTGATATAGGTTCATGAATCCGAGATCAATCCTGCATTGTTCAATTCCGTCGTATGAATATTTTTACAACAAAATATTGTAGAGTGAGTTTCATTTGCTCCCTTTTTAAATGCTTTTGCAATATATATTTTTGGGACTGAGAATACATGCGCTGCTTTTATAAATGTTTTACGGAATAGACACAAGTAATCGAAACTACATTCTATGGTTGGATTATCGAAATCGAATATCACCCTTTTTAGTCTGGTAATCTAAGAATTAGGGAATAGACACCCTAATTGACGCGATTCCTAAAGATAGATCTATTGGGCCTAACAAACCCCATCCGGGTTACGGATGCTTTAGTACTTCGATTTTATCATGTCCGATGAGAGTCCCGGAATGATGGGGATATTTTAGACGCATTTTGTTAATGTCGATTACTAGGTGTTTACCATATGAATGATTTTTATCTCTATGCAGTTTTTGCGAAATGCCTGATATGAGATGATGTTTATGAAAAATGGAAATGAAAATCTTGTGGTCTCTTAAAATTATGGAAATGAATGATTATGATAAACTAATGAACTCACCAACCTTTTGGTTGACACTTGAAAGCATGTTTATTCTCAGGTTTGAAAGAAATCTTCCGCTGTGCATTTACTCATTTTAAAGATATTACTTGGAATCATTCATGACATATTTCAAAAGATGTTGCATTCAAGTCGTTGAGTTCAATAGAGATATAGGTCATTTATAAGTTGGATATTATGAAATGGTATACATGCATGTCAACTTTCGATGTAATGAAAGGTTGTCTTTTAAAAATGAATGCAATGTTTGTAAAATGTATCATATAGAGGTCAAATACCTCGCGATGTAATCATATGTTATTGTATTCGTCCTTATGAATTAGGACGAGTCTTTACACCTACCACTTCAACAAGTGGGTGTGGGGTTCGGTTTAATCCAGGAGCATAAAGGAAACACAACATCATTACATGATCATCATTTTCTCCTTGCCTTGTCTTCTTCATTTAATCGATCATAAAAAAATATATCAGAAACAGAATTGAATCGTGCCGTGTGCAGCAGTGGTGATGAAGGTTTCGATGGTTATAACAAAAAAAAAATGTAATAGCTGTAATAATTCGTGAAGGTTAAGGATAGTGGTTGTTGTGGTGTTCAATATTATAGAAACAGAAAAGAAACACAGCTTACAATGGTGGTTGGGGTGATAGCCGATGGGTGGTGGTCGGATGAAGGTAATGAAGGGAGTTTGAGGGTAGCGGTTGTTATGGTGATTCAAAAGTGGTGCTCCGGTGGTGAGGGTTTGTAGGGTGGTGGATAACGATAAAGGGATCGACCCGTTGATTGAATTATTGATCAAGTTAATCTCTTTAAGTTCTTGAATTAAACTAATATTGGCGGGAATGGAAGCTGTGAGATTGGAGTTAGGAAGTGATAAACCGGTGACGAATATATCGGTTAAAGTTGATTCGCAAAGGACACCGAATCATGAACATGGAGTTTCGTCTAAGGTGTTCCATGAGTCTAGAACATGTAATGGGTCATTTAAAACGGATGATTTGAATGAGAGTAATAAAATGCCATCAATTGATAGTCCTAAAGATGGTTGGATAATTAGTAAAAACAGAAAAAGAAAGTGTTTTAAAACATGATTTGAGGTTGTTTGAATTAGAAACCGAAAATAAAAGTGAAGATCGAGCAGTAGCAACATGATGGAGTTGATGATCGAGAGTGATGTCAAGGTGGTGGTGGTTTCAAGTGGGTTTCATGGTGATGGTGTTACAAGGGTGGTGGTTGTTGGTGTTGTTTAACAAACAGAAACCATTCAAGCAGCAACATATAGCAACATTAAGCAGAAGATGGTTATGGTGGTGTATAGGTGGTGATGTTAATCGAACAACAAAAGCTTCGAAAGTGATAGTGGTGATCGACAAGGTGGTTGTGGTCTCGGTGGTTATTCATGGTGGTGATGGTGGCTGTGGTAATTGGTTGAAGGTGGTGATATCTATGGTGGTCGTTAGTTGAAACAGAAAACAGAAAGCCGAATGGTGGTGGTTAAATGGTGGTGATTGGTGACCGGTGGTGGCGGTGGTAGAAGGTGGTTGTAGTGAAGATGATGGTGTCGAGTTTGAAGGAGATGATGTTGGTGTTGGTTGAGTTCACAAACGAATATAAAGATATAGATATGTGATATGTACACGTATATGCATATATTTATATATGTAATTTTGGTGGTGAAAGACAAAAACACAGTAGTCAATCAATATATCAATCATAAACAGTGGTCAAATAGTAATTTCAATGAATTAATCAATTAGGCACAGTAACAAATAGTATAGCCATCGTTAAATTGAAATCTTATGCCGACAGTTTTCACGGAGTGCTACATCGTGTCCATTGCTAAACAGTTAAAATATAAGATTGTTCCTAAAAATCCTAAATTTTTAAATTAAGACCATTAATTTATTCTGGTCATTAACTGTTTGAAACCTGACCAAAAATGTGCGTCTAATATTTATTCTCTGTTCCAAATAATATGTACGGAGTATTAAAATTTAAACTAAAAAGGTAAAAATATTTCTATCAAGTCTATAATCTTCGTAATCGATTTACAGTCCAACTTTTATTTTAATCCTTCATAAACTCGTATTAGATCTATATGAACACTAACGAAATGTCAATCGAGTATTGCAACCGTTTACTGATTAAGCTCGAAATCATTTATTATCAATATACTATATATATATATATATATATATATATATATATATATATATATATATATATATATATATATATATATATATATATATATATATATATATATATATATATATATATATATATATATATATATTCATTTTAATAATAAAATTTATTATATCGTTTATTATTCTATATTCCTAATTCCAACAATTAATAATTAATTAATGTATTGTAATATATAATTATTTATATCTAATTATTTATATCTACATATCTATTGTTCGTGAATCGTCGGAAATGGTTGAAGGTAAATGAATGTATAAAAACAGTTCAAAATTTTTGAGACTCAACATTACAGACTTTTCTTATCGTGTCAAAAATATAATATCGTATCGAGAGTTTGATTTAAAATTAGTCGAAATTTTTCGGGTCGTCACAAAAAATATCATTTAATATTTAATATGTTATTAGTATTTTATAAATATATATATCTCGGAGCATTTTCACCATATATTATCATAACTATTATTCTCAATCTGTACAAACATTTACAACTATTTTTTTACAATCTCTATCATATTATCCAATAACCTTTTGTTTTCAAAAAACATGTACAAACCTTCATGTCATTGTTGATGGTTTTTTCAAAGAGTTATTCTCTTTTATGTGTTGTTTGATGATGAAATTTATCACACCTTAAATGTTTTATTATTATATGTTTCTTAAACAACAAGAATCTGAAAATCGATAACATACGTCAAATCCTATTGTAACTATTTAAAATGAGGGTATATAGTATGATAGAAGAATTCAAAAATAATCATGATTTTTGCGAGATTGAACAATGTATTTTGAGTCCGTCTTTTAATGTTAAATAAGTATCATTTATGAAAAGGAAAATAGTAATTGTAATGAAAACTGGAAGAGGATGGTAGGAGAATTAATGTAGTGCATTTATTCTGACCAAGTTAACAACGCCAAGTTTCTTAGTCGAAATCTGTGGTCACACAGATTATTAAACCAAATGACTTTAACATTTACATTTACTTAATACCTAAAACATATCATTAAACTATTTCGTTTAAACAACTCCGTGAATCCACGAGTCATTTCACTAGTTCACAGTAAAAAGTTTTTAAATATTAATATCATAAATAAATATACATAGGAAGACATATAATATTATTATTTTATGGTATGTAATTTAATGGTTTGTTTCGGAATTTCTTTAATTTTTTTTTTTTTAAAAAAAAAGAAACGCAAAGACCATAACTCATTTAATTTCAATAATAATTGTTATATAATTTAGCTAAAGAAAAAGATTCAATTATAGATAGATACTAGTAGCAAAGATTTTTAATCAATACTAAATAAATTTCAATTTTTTTGCATTTGTAATGTCGAAAATAAGTTGTTTCGTAATAAATACGTAGTACAAGTGTTTTCTCCATACCCATCCAAAAATTAGGATTCGTGTCGTAAATTTTCACTTGTAGCATCCTAGATTTCATTTGATTGAATAAAGTAATTCAGATCTCATTTGATTGACATGTTTTTTTAACCGCCTGTACTTTCCCTTACCTATTCGCATGACAATAATATATATGCATATTTACTCCGTATTACTTATTGCACAATATAAATCATACTAGCAGGATAATGAAAATGACAATGATATGCAATATACATACTTCACGTAATCATAATAAAAAAATATGTTTTATTATTTCAAGCATCCAAATAAATAAAGAATCTTAATGAGAACATACATATATTATATACACTACAATAGAGGAATATATATGTTACAAGGTGATCAAATCTCATTTTTGTTTTTACAAATGGAATCCGAATGATTTAAACAATTTCGTCTCAATTATCTAATTTTGTTACTTAAAGAAACGACCCCTTCATTACCGGCTAATACTAGATACTTGTCCTTCCTCGTAAGGCTCGTGCATTCGAACTCTAACGCCTTCCCAATCTCGCTTTGCACATAATTTGCAACGTCAAATCGTGTAGAATTTACATCACTAGTAGATGTTGATGACACGCCGTGAATCTGGTCTAGAAAACGTACTCTATAAAGTGGGTTAGGGTTCATCATAAACAAAAATGGATCCAAACATTTTAGCCCACTTGCCGTTGTTCCATAAAACATGCTAACATGAGTATCCAATGCGACCGGGACAATATGGTCACTAAGTTCCGCGAACAATGGGCTAAACCTTAGAAGATATGGCTCCCTACAAGTTGTCCCTTCAGGACAAACCACAAGGTCACCTAATTTTAACATTTTGTCCATTGTTTTAGCATCTTGATCTCGATCTCTTGTCAATCGTACGGTTTTGATTGGTGACAAGATTTCCGACATTCGACTTAGACTATAGGTGACTGCGATAAATGGTCTCTTGAGCCCAAATGCGAGATATAATGGGTCGAGTAAAGTTCTATGGTTGCATATGTATAAACGCCCTTTATGTTGTTTCGCGTTACTTGTCAAGTTTTGAGTCGATTTATTGTTTGTGATCTTGAGTTGCATACCGCTAAATGATAATATAGGGATCGATGTACCGTATGGCAATGTTAGTGCAACAACACATCGAAAAATGGATAAACATATGGCCATAGGGAACCACATGAACATGACCAACATATTAATCGGGTCGGGTCTAAAGGCTAATCTTCCATCATGAAAGATAAGAGCTTTTGGATATCTTTCTCTTGGAAGGACTTGCCATAACTTCTTTTCTCCGTCACTAACCACATAAACTTCCTATTATTTAAAAAAAAAAAAAAAATAAAAAAAAAAAAAAATAATAACATTAGTAAGCTCCACCATAAAAAAATTAAAGATGCAACATTATCGGATCTGATATAAGAAAAGTAAGATGTAGACAATATACCTCCAAATGAATGATTTCAGAATGATTTTTTTTCTTCAAGTTGTAACGTTTATATATATATGGAGTAATATTAAGTCATTAAGATAGGATTTAAGTATTTACCTTGCTACAAGATGTCCAATCGTGTTTGATCGATTTGTTTAAGAAGCAAACTTTCTCATCATCGTCTTTTAACACTTCGTTGATTCGAGATTTAATGTTGTTCTTGTTATCTTTCATGAGACCAAGATAATAACGACCACCAAACACTTCTAACTCCCTTCCAAAAACATGATCAATCTCCAAATAATCTTTCAAGAAACTTTCAACCATAACTTGTGGCAACTTACTCACACCAATTTTCTTCTTTCCTTTCCTAAACACTTCAAAACTCTCCATACCAACATCTTCCAAAAAGAATTTATGCAAAACCGAACTTCCAACACGAAAACCGTTTTTCTTGATACCAAAAAAGGTGACCATAACCATAACTTTGATAGATAACTCTTCATCAACCAAACAAAGAAATGGGTATAGAGTAAAAAGTACAAAAGCCCGAATCACACTTCCGGCCTCAAATGCAACCAACATGAAGTAAGGAAACACCGATGAAGATCTCAAAAGCGTTCCTTCAACGTCAAAAATCAAAGTTTTTTGCGAAAGATCATACGTATGAGATTGAGAAACTAGTGTTTGTGATCTAATATGAGGTGTATGTGTGTTACTTAGGGTTCTTTTGAGAACTTTGGTATGGTTTATTTGTAGTTTTACTAAAAATCTAGACACAAAGAGAATGAGCTTGATAGTGTATGGTAAGGCCCTGAATACCATTATGTTTTTGTGTTTATTTTTTTGAAAAAAATGTTTTGTTATGGAAAGTATGGGTGAAGGGTGGTGGTATTTATGGTATTGAGATGAGAAAAAGCACTTGCATTTTCTATTTTAAGTACAAGTTTGACACTAAATCTAATACGAGTAAATAGACCATGAGCTGGAAACTAGAATGCAGCGTTGACTAAAATTGGTAAAATGGTGGCAATAATGTAATTTAAAAGTGGGACTTAGTCTACGTACGTAGAAAACAATCAAATACTGAATTCTTTGATTGAGTGGTAACAACTGGTAGTTTTCTTCATTAACTATCTTCATCATTTCATTTATTGCTCACCTACAAAAGGCCGGGATGTTTTTATTTTTATTTTTGCTACCAAGTACTCTATATATATATATTTTAGGTGTGTGTGTAGCAATGGTATTTTTATGCATAAAACTTTTAAAATCAGTATATGAGGCCTTTCTAGCTCGAATTTTGACATATCACCATAAAGCCAAACTTGCTAAATCCGAGTTATGCTATGCGGACAACTTTTTTGAAACTCGGTCTTCCTAGGTTCGGGTTTCAACAGTTTTTCTGACACATTCTGAAATTCGGCTTTAGGAAGTCTGGACTTCACTTTTTCTCACACGTTCTCTCATTATTCATCTTTATATTTATATTTTTATCGGTATTTATCTTTATATCTATATTTTCCAAACTCACAATAGGATAGAGAAAAGATCAACAAAACCTTTCATAACGTTAGTGTTCATGGAACGTTACTTGTAACCGTTTAGACTTGGAATACTAAATGTGCGGTAGCGCGGGTAAGGCGCTATCTGTCGACGCATAGATGTGTATCCGAGTAAGATAAGTTTACTAATAATAGCATGTGTGAGAATGATGGTAATGTCCTATGCCTCGTATTGAGAGCCCGAGTTACTATTTATAGCCAGATGAGTACGATCGTATTGGGACAAAAAGTACACTGTCCTTTCCATTTTGTACGATCGTATATGAAAAGCTGTAAAAAGGTTAGTGGTCTATCGTACGATCTGCCAGTTGTCCGCACCATTACCTTTTGCAGGGATCGTGACGACCACCGAGAGTGGTCCCCTGGTACGATCTGCCAGATATCGTGCGACATTTACCTGTTGCTAGGTAATGCGATGTCTATTCGAAGGTAATGGCTTACGAGGGTATTACATTCACCTAGACCAAATGTATAAAACTAATTCATGAAATACCTCGGTCAAAGCTAAGCTATTGATCAGGAAAATTCCACCAATGTTTACCGCCCAAAGGACTAAAAAGGAAGTGAACAACTTTACTTTTCTAGCTGTGTAAACTGAAATAGAAAGTCAACTAAATCTTTTTAGAACTGCCTTGAAAATCGATTATAGAGCATTAGGAGTTAGTCAAAACGCCATAAAGATTCATTTCCCTCTATATATATATAAGAAGACACAATCTCTGAAAAGATCATGTTCTTACACACTCTCAATTACTCACATTCAACTCACACACTTATCTACCATTACACTTTGGTGGCGTAAAGTAAGAGTTACTTTCCTACATTCGGGGAATCGCCAACAAGGATATATCACCATCCCATTCACCCAACTATCCTACCCATAAGTGATTACAACAACCTAACCTTATCTTTTCGATAAAGTACGCTAAAAATTGCAAACTGATTAATAATCTAGTAAATCAAACTAAGAGAGTTTGCATCAATTTTTACTCAGTCGGATCGTTACATTATTTTTTAAATTTTTCATTCTTTGCATAATAATAATAATAATAATAATAATAATAATAATAATAATAATAATAATAATAATAATAATAATAATAATAATAATAATAATAATAATAATAATAATAATAATAATAATAATAATAATAATAATAATAATAATAAATAAATAAATAAATAAATAAATAAATAAATAAATATTTATATTCCTTTAAACCTCTAACAAATTCCTAATGTTAATCATTTTGTCTATTTTTTTTTTTACTAAATCTTACCATTAGATTTTGTTTTTAGAATAATTCCTATTTATTTGTTTATAAAAAAGTTCTACAAATCTTATAATATGAATTTGATACAGGTTAGTTTCTACATTATTATTTTATTTTTAAAGTTTCTACATTATTATTATAATTTTAAAGTTTTTACATTATTATTTTATTTTTAAATAATACGTGTCAATGTCAGTTTTGTTATTTCATTTTGAAACATACTTGAATCATAATCATTATATTTGCGTTTAATATAACATTAACATTGAACTATACACTAAAATAATATTTTTTATCATTCTTAACAAGCAGATGATGAAGGTGGATATGTCAAGTTTTGTTGTTATGAGCAGACATTGGATAATCATGCATTTATTTTACAAAAGATATCTTCAAGCTCTCTCAATTAAATATGTTTGCAAGCGTCTACAAACGAAATATATTGATTCACCACTATTTTTTAGAGTTGTTTAGAGTATTCAATTATCTATTTATTTACATTTGACTGTGGTAACTACTACTATTTATTCAACACACAAGTGGTTTTATGAAAAATACTTAAAGTTGCTTCCACTTTAATATATTTTCTTACATTAATCTATTTTAGCACTTGCATTTTCATTCAAAAATTAATGCGTTTTGTGTATCTTATTGTCAACGTAATCTAAACAAAACGACTTTAGCATTTATACTCGCTTAATATTTCAAACATATTATTAAACTATTTCGTTTAAATATACCGTGATTCCACGGATCGTTTCAATAGTAAATAAATAAATAAAATATATACGGAGTACTTGCTATCTTAAATGTTGTTATTTAATTTATGGCCAAGAGTCAACTACTATATATTTAGTGCGAACTTAAATGGCAATAAAATGGCTGACAAACACTTTGGTACGCCAATATTTCATGTCACGTTTTTTTTTACGTATTATGTTTTCCTTTAAAAAAAATGATTTATGATTTATTTTATAGAAATTCATTGTTTACTTATGTTTCTTTTGTCCAAAATTATCAAGCAAAACCAGAGGCAAATCTAAAGCATAAGGGGTGGGTTCTATGACCCCACTAGTGTAATTGTTTTATTTATTTAATGTATACATCAAATTGTACATGCCATCATTAAATTATAAAACAGTACTCCATAAATTTTTTTTAAGTTTATGATTTTTCTAATGTAAACAGCCACTAAATTGTTCTTCAAATATAATTTGCTCTGAAATTTTTTCTTAGACACCTATTAGATTTTCATTCTGAGCTCCCGCTGAGCAAAACCCATATGATATGGTTATGTTGGTCCTACAACTCTACAAGAACTTTCATATTAGTATTTTTAAAAGGCCGACACGCATCAAATTTCGTATCGAATTTATGAGGAAGTTTGTGAATTTACCTTTTATCTTTTATGTTCCAAGAGTTTATATGACTATTTACGCCATTTAAAGTTAAAGTACATATAGTATAAGGTTCTTTCTAGTGAACCAATTCGGCATATCCCAAGTGATGGTGGAGTTTTCAATGAAGTAGTAGACCTAGATTTAATTCTTAGTAACGTTAAAGATTAAATTAATTGGACTTTTGACTAGAATATGTGTCAATGTGCACAATTCACCTGGTTACGGGTCTCGTCGCTCGGGAGGCTCGTCATCCAGGGTTTTACTCGCTAGTGGGGACCCTGGGTGGTTGTCGTTGGAGAGGTTTCCTCTGCGAACCTAAAAAGAATTGTTTGTTCTAGTGACCCTTTCAAAGGTTATTAATAATAAGATTATATACATAGCAGTTATATATTATTTTGCATTTGGATTGATATTGTACACAAGCATTGCGTTTGTTAATTATATATATATAAATAAAAGTTTATACATGTCTTGATATGATTTTTTATAACAAAGAGCAAAAGGTAAAAGTTGTGCTTATCATCATTTTCTTGAAAGAAATATAACGTGAAGATTAGAGCCCCCACAAGGCCACGAAGGAACATGTTAGCAAAAAGAAGATCCCCATACATGTGATGGAGGTTAGTCTTAATTTCAGCACAATCAAACGCGATCGATCTCCTACTGTTTGTTTATTACACTTTGTATTTTTTAATTTATATTTATACTATATATATACGTCTCAGTTTATAATGTTTGCTATAATAAATAATAATGTATACAATTTAAGAGTAAACATAATCATTACATTATATTGTTGGAAAGACGGTTGCGGGTTCTATATTCCGTTTTTTCGATACAATTATAAAGAATGTTAATGCGTATAAAGTTGAAGCAAACTTGATTAATTCCAAGCCTACTGATCATATACATAGCATTGATCATATACATAGCATTGTATATGTGTGTTTTATTTACTAAAGGCTAAAAGCAGAATTACGCAGACCCTAAAGCTAAGATATGCAATATTCGCTGAAAATAAAGTGCAGTAGTTATCTTTTCGCATTAGGAAATGACTGCGGTTTAATCCGCTGAGTTTCCGCGGATAGTTAAGTGACTCGCAGACCGCGGATACCTCGAATACTATAAATAGGGAGCATGGCCTCTCATTTATGGGTTGTTGATTCTCTGCCATTTTGCCTAAGCCTTTGTAATTTTCACTTGTGATTTTGCCCAAGGGATTTTTACATCGCGCAAAGGTGAATTATGCTGATTAACAATCAAGACCGGGTCGGGGTGGTTGATCACTTGATAGTTAAAGTGAAAGACGATCATCGGGGCCCAAAATAATCATCAAACATCTCATCCTCCATTATAATCTTATTGCACTCAATCCGCAATTAAGTAACATCGCTAATTAAGGATTGATCACCTACAGTCAATCCTAAAAAGGTAAAGAAGGTGCATGAGGCCGATTCTCTAGGTTGGGTCATAGGTGGTAGTGGTTATTCTTCTTGATCCTTGTTAGAGGGCTCCCAACGGTTGTATCTTGCATCCCGCCCAACCACCAGTCCAGGAGGGCGCCGCTGGCAGCGGGTCGCCCAGGCGACCGCCCAGCTAGCCGCCCTCCTCTTCGTTCCTCTCATCGTGCTTTCTGGTTAGATTTGTGGACGGAAGAGAGGTATTCTTGACTTGTACATGGTGTTCCAAAATTTGTAAAGACAATAATTAATTAATATAGCGGGTTCGAATTTATTTGAGGATGAATTGTTACTGTTAGGAGTGTTTAGTCATGTGTTTAATCCTGAAAATGAAGTGCTGATGTGGCACTGAGGTGACAGTTAGTCCTCCAGGACTAAGACTAAACCATTGGGACCTCTCTTTTATATGATTTGTGTGTTGTTTGTCTTTCTACTTGGTTTGTTGGTTAGGTTCGGTTGGCTCGATCGGCCCCTTAGTTCGTTTGTTAGAGGCGTCTTGTCAACTTTATGAGGCCATGTACATCAAACAAAAGTATGTCTTTTATATACGAAAGTTTTAATATATAATAATAAGTTCACTAATACGAAAGTATGTATTAAGTATTAGCATTAATGATAATAATAGTTTTAAAAAATACGTAATTACATCTGTTACTTGAATAATGTCGTTCTCTTAGCATTCTTGGATGAGGACTTTGAATTTGAAGCGGAGGCGTGAAAAGCGAATTACAATTTACTATATTAAGATTTAGATATTTTATTTTATAAATTCATATAATAAGTATAAATAATCAATAATACAATAGTAAATAATAATATTTTTTTGAGTGGCGGTATAAAGGTCATGACCGCGGCCATAAGCCATTCACTCGATCATATCCAGGAGATCACAGATCATGCTCACTTCCTACGCCCGTTAAGAGGAATCCTCAGGATATGCATACAACGAAAACCCTCAGTGGGAACTGATGTGTAATTTTGTACTCTAAAAATAACTAGTAAAAACACCTAACAATCATCACACAATACAGGCAACTAGTCCCGTTCGTGTAGTAATTAATAAGTAAAGTTGAGTAGTTCGTCCACACAGAGCAGTTTTATCAGAAACTTTAACTAATAATTATCCTAAGTAAACTAGGGGAGTTTTGTTTGTTTTTAACTAAATTAAAATGAAAATAATAAAGAGGAGTAAAAAATAAGAGAAAAATAGTGTTCACTAAACCGATTCACCAAGCGTGTGGATTGTTCTCTACAATTAAACTCGATTCTAGTTTGATAGATATATGATCTTATGTCTATTCGTCAATATTCACAAAATCTCAACCAATTAAGTCAATTAACTCACGTAGATTTCCCTAACGTTGAACTATATCTGATTGAATTAATGAGACTCGATTAGATTAAACTCACGTAACATCTTAACTATAACAATTATTTGAAATAGTTACACGATTATGATAGTTTAAAACCTTTCAATTACCAATTAAACTTGATAAAACAATCACTTGAATTTACTATCTCAATTGTCTAACTAACCTAAGTGTTATAGTATATATTTCAATACTTAAAAC
The DNA here is from genome assembly GCF_046630445.1 of Rutidosis leptorrhynchoides. Taxonomy (NCBI): domain Eukaryota; kingdom Viridiplantae; phylum Streptophyta; class Magnoliopsida; order Asterales; family Asteraceae; genus Rutidosis; species Rutidosis leptorrhynchoides. The sequence goes on from NC_092335.1 coordinate 678,404,992, forward strand.
TCACATTAAAAGCATTAACAACATCTATAATTTAATTAAGATTAAAAACCATGCATAACAATGGGTCTAGCAATCAAACACGTTAAAACAATCTTTCAAACAATCAAATCCTTAAGATAGAACAATCCAACATACAAAGTTTCACGTTCAAACAAACACTTAATAAATTTAGCCAACCATGTTACAAGATTTACCACAAATAATGATAAACATAATGGAGTTCATAACTGAAAAGATAAAATAAGAGTTACCGAGTGTAATAATGAGAAACTAAAAGTAAACTCGAACTTTAATGTTGCTCTAACTTGAAGAAAATGAAAAACTGATGAAGAACCCTAAAAAAAGGCCCAAAATTGCTCCATAATTCGTAAGTTATGAAAATCGTGGTTTTCCATCTTTTATATAAGAATTACCAAAAACAGTCCAGAACCGCCAGGCCTCGCGATCGCGAGGATTTTCTTATTTCCTTTCCCGCGACCGCGAGATGAATAAAACCAGGTGTCGCGCTCGCTTTTCAAATTTTCGGTTCGCATAGAAAGCTCGGGGTCTAGGTCGCGATCGCGAGCCACAATAAGTATAAATTCTCGCTATCACGAGGCTATGATTTACAGTTTAGTCCCTCGAAACTCTTTATAATTTGCACAGCTGGTCCTTTCTTTGATCTTGACTTGTAAAAACTGAATTTTCTGCCCAAATTAACTCTAAACATCCAAAAACTCTAACTGTCATTCATGAACCAAAAACTATAATCTTTAACGGATATCTTCATGAAATCTTCAACTTAGTACCAAAAACTAACAAATTGGACCCAATATTTGAAAGGACCCGTTCATATCGATTATAAATGATTCACAATAGTTGATTACATCGCGAGGTACTTGACCTCTATATGATACATTTTACAAACATTGCATTCATTTTTAAAAAGACAAACTTTCATTACATCGAAAGTTGACGACATGCATACCATTTCATAATATATCCAACTATAATTGACTTAATAATAATCTTGATGAACTCAACGACTCGAATGCAACGTCTTTTGAAATATGTCACGAATGACTCCAAGCATATCCCTAGAATGAGCAAATGCACAGCGGAAGATTTCTTTCATACCTGAGAATATACATGCTTTAAAGTGTCAACCAAAAGGTTGGTGAATTCATTAGTTTATCATAATTGATCATTTTCATAATTTTAATAGACCACAAGATTTAATTTTCATAGTTAACTGCAGGAACACTCATCTGCAAAAATTATAATACAGGAACACTCATCTGTATAAAGATCATTCATATGGTGAACACCTGGTAATCGACATTAACAAATGTGTAACATCCCGTTTTCCCGTACGTATCGAAAGGTGCTCACTTAATCATTTGTACATTTATAACTCGTTAGCTTATGCACAAATGTATGAATATATGCGTAGATATATATATATATATATATATATATATATATATATATATATATATATATATATATATATATATATATATATATATATATATATACATACATACATACATACATATATGTATACTTGATAATGTGTGCATGTATAAGTTTAATCATGGGTTTGGTTAGCATTAAGTCTTGTGAGACTATTGTTGAAGGCTAGGTGAATATAGGAAACGGGTTTGGAATGTACAAATCAAATAAAATCGAAAATTGTTTAAATCGGTCGAACTGTCCAGTTACAGCCTTAGGCCGCACCGTGATAATTGGGTCCGCGCCGCGGCATATAAAGCAATTCTAGATCAGAAGTCAAGTTAAAAGGGGTCATTTTTCCTTCGTTAGGTCGCGCCGCGACAAATGGGCCGCGCCGCGGCACCTCTGCAGTTCTGACTCCGATTTTAGCTCAAATTAAATAAATTTAAGGGGCAAATTGGTAATTTAATATGTGGATCTGATGGGAGCATTAAACCTCCACCACTAGTTCATTTATTTCATTTCCTTTTCTATTTTCTTTCCAATTTCTCTCCCAAAACACAAAACCCACTTAGTTTAATCTTGAGATTTGGAGTTGGAGATTTGTGAATCAAACCTAGGAGCGAGATTTAAAGTTGTTCTCCTTGTTACTAGCTACAAGAAGATAGTCTTGGTAAGTTTTAACTTTATGTTTTAAGTTTTAATTGGTTAATGGCTAGGGTTTGGGTTACTAGAGATTTGTATGACCCATTTGAGGGTAAAATGTGTAATGACCCGGAAATTTCCGACCAAATTTAAACCTTAAACTTTACATGTTTCCGACACGATAAGCAAAAATCTGTAATGTTGAGTCTAGAAAGTTTGAAATCTATATTTGGATAATCGGTTACCCTATCACCTTCGACTGTTCCCGACGATTCACGAACTAATGTTTGTAAATGAGTGTGTATATGCATATAAAACGTATAACTATTAATTAGCATATATAGAAATTGAAACATACAGATTATGGTTATTAGCACTCTTATTAAATAGTATTATTAATAGCTAATAATATTATTAATAGATAGATGCATAAACATATGTAAGTTACATATATATATATATATATATATATATATATATATATATATATATATATATACATAAATACATATTTAGATAATTAGATTTATAAAATATAGATATATAAATATATCATATCATACTAATATATATAGATTTCATATTTAAATATATAAAACATATATATAAACTATATGGATAAAAATGATAATAGATAATATAAATAATTGCAATTATGTAAAAAGCAGATATATATAATACTGATAAAAGGCGTAATATTTATATTTATCTATCACAATCAATTACTCATAATTCCTACTTTTACTTTAACTGTTTTACATTTGAATTTCCATATCATGTTAATAGCTATCAAACAAAGTTTGTTTGATGTACCTATCAGCTCTATTTGATTTGTCTGCCAGTTTATCGAATTAGTCATATTACAAGATATATTTATGTTTGAGGTATACATGAATCTCATCATTTATCAATCACCCACACTTCACCACCCCGTTGAATATCAAACGCCACCATCTCATCGTCACCTTTAACCTTCACCACACAAGAACACCAACAACCACCACAATACCACCTTCTTGGATATCACTAACACTTGTTTATTCCATTTCTGTTTCGGGCCAATATGACATACACAAATATCATTACCCCGGCTATTTTCTAGATGACCCAAAAACCACCTTAACTCGAATACCACAATCGCCACTTTCATCAAACAATATCAACTAAACACCTTCACCATAATAAACGACAACCTCTTCCTTCAATCCTCAAATCAAAATAAACATCTACAGTCGAAATTATTATCGTGAACTGTTGTAAATCGAGAGTTACACGATCAACATCTCACTGCTACTGTTTTACTATAATTTCGTCACCCGAAAACAACCATTAAATAAACCCACTCACATATATATTTGTTTCTTCCTTAGATCAAACGAACGCCCCTTTAGACACATCACAACCTCCATCTTTACTACTATATTTTTCGTTTAAATCATCTTCATCCCCAAAACACCACCATGATGAGACAACCACCAATGAGACCACCGCTGCAGCTACTAGACTTTTGGTATTTGATTTTTAACCAACCCAAAAACACTACGGTTTGATGTTTTGGTTATAACGAATAAAGATGAATGCGAGTATGATAAGAAGTTACGTGGGTCACGAATTATTTATACTCACAATTGAATTGGCAATTTGATTGTATTGAAGTCTTTATAAAACGCAAAGTGGGGACAGCTTTAAAAATCCTTGGCGACAACTTTGTGAAGCAGTTGAGATGACAAAGCTTTAATCACTTTTAATACCCGCTTTTCCTTTTTCTTCGAACCCCACCTCACCAATTGGAAATTTTAAAGTTTAATATTGATAATATGGGATGATGATACAGTATTATGATGATGATATATGATAATTATGTTGATAAGGCTGTAAAGAAAAGATTATATTCGATGGTGAAGTCTTGAGCGAATAAACCGAAACCCCACAATTAATTATGTTGAAATCGGGCAGTAAGTTAGGAAATTATGAAGTTGGGCTGAATGTTTGAAGTTGGGCCGAGATGAAAGTCTGTTGGGCCGGGTAATAGAAAATACGGGATAAATATATTTCGAGGGCATAGAAGCACAGAAAGAATTTGTAGTTTGGATGGTTGGGGTTAGTGTCGGGAAGCGAGAGGTCATGAGTTCGAGCCCGGGCATAGACATTATTTTGAATCTTTTTCTTAAGGTAGTTTTACTTATTACTTTCATTATGTATTAAATATTAGTTTTATTATTGTTATTATCATTATTATAAAATTTATCAATTTTATTAAAAACTACTATATTATTAAAAATATCATTTTTATTAAATTAGCATTTTATTAATTATTATTATTATTATTATTATTATTATTATTATTATTATTATTATTATTATTATTATTATTATTATTATTATTATTATTATTATTATTATTATTATTATTATTAGCATCATTCTTGTTAATAAAAGTATTAAAACTATAATTTGTATTAAAATTATCATTTTAAATAAGATTGCCTTTATTATTAAATCTATCACTTTTATTATTATTATATTCATTATTTTTATGACAAATAAATATTATATACATATATACATCTTTTTTTATAATTATATAATAACATATTTTATGTAAATAATACATATAATAAATTATATATTATATAATTAATAGATGAAATTATCTGTGTACAATTATATGTGTTAATATATATACAAATGATATAGGTTCGTGAATCTAAGGCCAACCCTATACTTGATCAATGGTGTTATATGTATTTTTACTACAAAATACAGTGTGGTGAGTATATAGTTCCCTTTTAAACTTTAAATATTTTTGGGCTGAGAATACATGCGCTATTTTTATAAATGATTTACGTATTGGACACAAGTGACTAAAATTACGTTCTACATGGGTTTGAATCAAAAATCCCCTAGCTTGGTAACTTTAACTATTGGTTTATGAACTGGTAGGCGCGAATCCTAAAGATAGATCTATCGGGTTTTACACCCCCACCCAGATGTTGTTCTAGTCACTACTAAACTAGAAGAACGGGTGTTTAGTACTTCGAGGTTAACGGAACGCACTTGATTCGGTGCACATATTATTATAACTCAGGGGTACACACTCTTGTTAAGGCTAGTTACCGAGTGCCCACTGCTTGGAATGCTTTTCATACACTTGCGAGTGTATTATGTTTTTATATATGAAATCTTGTGGTCCATAGTTATAACGCTGATAGTAACAAACCTATATATCTCACCAACTTTATGTTGACTTTTTAAAGCATGTTATTCTCAGGTACGAGTTAAGTCTTCCGCTGTGCATAAGCTCATGTTAAGAACATTACTTGGAGTCGATCTACGCGATGGGACCAACTGTTGAAAATTCCGTCCGGGAGGATTAGTCGCGGACATCACAGTTGGTATCAGAGCGGTGGTCTTAGCGAATCAGGTCTTGCATTAGTGTGTCTGACTAGTAGTTGTTAGGATACATTAATGAGTCTGGACTTTGACCATGTCTACATGTCAAAAGTTTTGCTTATCATATCTAGTCGGAAATCATCTGCTTATCATCTTTAGGAAATTGCCTGCTTATCATTCATAAGTCTAGACACGTCTTACTGCATTTACTGCATTGATAGTGTATAGACAAAATTCATATCCTAGCGTATCTGTTACCATAGAATTGCCTGACACATGTCGTAAATTCCTCCATAGTCTACGGAATCTTTAGTACTATATATATAGGTATTCAATGAAGTTAGAATATCATCCTATATTCGAAAATCATTTCACATCGAGTATCCTTTCCATCCACCAAAATTTTCTCTTGACAATGAACCTGAAGCACTTACCGGTGAACCTGTTCAAGAAACCATTTTCTTTTTCATTTCCAGAGTATCTCGTCACAATTATATACTATCCCATATTTCGAATCCTGTTCATTCGCTCGCTTCAACCGTCAATCATCTCGGTGTATTAGCAGAAGTTAACGAACTACACGCTCGCGTGACGGCTATGGAGAACATGGTGCGAAGGTTACAAATACCAGCAGTAGCACCAGCAACATAATCCGTACCATCATCATCAACGCCGACAATACGCTCAACACCCAACCACAATCACGTCGTAAATCTCAACATCACGATCTGTATTTCGGATATCAACATCACATGCCTCACTATCATCATCTGTACTTCAAGTATAATCCTCGTTCTATATATCATTCTACATCGATTACCTTCGCTTTATGTAACATTCCACCTCATATATCTTCGTTCGACATGGTGAATATGAAATCTCTAATGTTTTAGAGATCATGTAATCCAGTATTAACGATAAATCAAATGAGTTAATATCTTATTGACTCATTAAATCCACGATTACATCCGATGAAATTATATATGCAAGTATATTTTCATAAAGACTGTAATTAAAAATTCATTCGTACAAACTGTTAATGATGAAAATATTTTAACGGGTGGGTAGTACCCGAGGAATATTTAGAATTCACATTAATAAATCACACTGTACATTCTTCGAATCTGATTCAACGATCATTTACTATCTTACTTACAACTACCGATGTACATATCCGTTCAACACAGAATAATCATTTCTATTCAAATTTCATATTTGGATTTTGACCTATCAGAATCCAACAAGTGGCATAACGAAGAAAACATTGGACAAAAAAAAAATAAAAAGTGTTAGAAACAAACGAATTAATTAATTGAAATTGTGATAGGATTTCATGCTAACTGTTCCGGCTAACTGTTCCCAGCTAACTGATTAACATTTAATTTATCGCAATTTAATTTCCGCAATTTACATTCTCGCAATTTTATTTATCGTCATTTAATTTCTGTTATTTACATTTACGCACTTTAAATAACGGGACACGTATATAAGGTTTCGACCTATCATATTGACCCATCTATATATATATTTTGGAACGACCATAGACACTCTATAGTTGGCTATACAGGGTTGAGGTGGATTCCAAAATATATATATACTTTGAGTTGTGATCGACACCGAGACCGGTACACGGGTCACGATACGTATTAAATAATTCGAATATTATTTATTTAATTTATATATGAATTTATTGGACCATTGGACAATTGGACAATTGGACTGTAATTTTGGACGATTAAAAATGAATTAAAATATTGATTATAACATATGAAACTAAGCAATTCTTCAAGTTTGCCACTTGATTTCAACTTAAACCTCATTCGTACCTCGATAATTACAATCCGCATTCAAATCTTTCATGATTTTTTTGAAAACACCTCGATCGAGAAGTTGAACCCGCTGCACTTCATCTACGGAAGAAAAGATTTATGCACCTGAAAAACTCTCGAATCCAAATTCATAGTTTAACACATACCGTGTTGAATCCTTTGCCATTTATTAGCAAAAACAACCCTACAATTCCTTTTCAAGAAGCTA